>NW_010296841.1:0-26257 GCF_000700745.2 Antrostomus carolinensis | reverse complement strand
TATTATTCTATTAAATTATATTTATCTATATATCTATTACTAATTCCGCCTTATAAATCATTATTCATTTCACTATATATGAAATGGAAACATCAACCAGTGGCAGGACAAAGGAATTATTACCCTAATAGACAGCTTGCAGAATAGCCCAACCACTTACAGAAAAGTTTGTACCATCTATTCTAATTGCAATAGGATCCTTCCCTAAGTTATCAGCTTCTTGAACCACCAGTGCCATTTCTGTCTTAATAATTGCAAGTAGAGAATGAAATATTAAATAAATCATGTGGAAATCCAGGATTTGTTTTGCTTTTGATTTTTTGTTGACTTACCAAGGAAATGGATGTAAAGTGTTTTAACTGCACAGCTGCCTCAGTCTGGAGCAAAGCTCTCACTCATATCAGCTCAATGTATACCTTACAGAGATCAAAACTGGTACACAGCCCGTAACTTACAGAACCTCACACTACTCAAATGAGTGCCATGCACGCCGCATATTAAAACTATGATCCCAACTAATCTGTGCAGAAAACTACTGTCTGATATATATACAAGAGCTTTACTGGAAACAAGACTTGATCTAATCTCTCATTAGAGGAAAACAATAGAAGAAAACAGCCTGGGCAGTCTTAGCTCCAGCAAGCACACTTAGAAAGTTATTATTAGCCAGCTATATTATAAATTACCACAAGTTAAGGTGTAACCTCACCTGCTTTGTGTTGTCTTTAAGCAGCCTTTAAGAAGTCTGTCAGTAACCTCTTTGTGTGTTTTATTATCCACGTTGGACACAGTTTCTTTCCTGTGACAAATCAGCGTGTAATTTTTGTCATCATTGTTTGCCCAGAAGGTACCAACCGATGTCTCGTAGCGTATACAAAACTCCACCTTAGCTCCATCTTTCTGGTAAGGAGGCACCAAAGAAATCTTAAAGCAGAACTGATCTGTTTCACTACCACAAGAATTAGGCATGAACTCTGCAAGGATATCGTAATAACTGAGCCAGTTATTTAGTGTCATTCGAACATACACCAGTTTTTCAAAGGATACATTGAGGACTCGAATAATGCCATTCATGCAGGTAATCCCAGGCTGGAACACAACTGACTCCAACAGTACTTTCTGCTCTCTCACTTTTTGCAAAAGTTCTTCTTGTGAAGCAGGTAATGTAAAGAGTTGAGAGAAAAAATATTCCTCCTGAGAGAAAACTTCATCTTCTATGTCATTGCTTTGTCCTGTATTTGGAACTTCCCAGATATCAAACTCTTTAACAGACACAAGATCAAACCCAAATGCATCAGCAAATGAAACTTTCCTTGCGATGGTGGTGGGGGTATCTGCTTCTTCTTCCTCTGAAGAAGCAGAATTCCGCCTTCGGGGAAGTGGAGAGAAACGATGTTTAATGTCAGGTTTAACATCTTCGTCCTCTGAAGAGAAATCATTTACAGTGGGGACTTCTAATAAGTTAGCACTGCTAATGCGACTAGGTCCTTCAAAAGACTCCATTGGGCTCTCTGATATCAACTGAAAGAGAACTGTACAACTAGTAGCAGCTGATATTTGAGACACTGTGATTTAAAACAAGGATTAATGTTACAGTTGACATTGCAAAAAGGAGTCAGGCCTATTAATAGACACTATGGTGTGTGAGCTATGTTGGTCTGTTCTCCATCTGACAGTATTAGGTGTTATAATTTCAATGATACATTTCAAATATTGCATTCCCCATTTTTATGTGGGTCTACATGCTAAGAAGAAAAATGGTATTTAAAAACTATATTCTTTGCACTGTTGAACTGCACAAATTGAGCTATTTTTAGATGATAAACTTATGTTGTCCAAAAAATAAAACACATTGCACAAATGAGGAGCTATTAATCTCTGATTAGGATTAGCAGGTAAATAGTTTATCTATTGTAAACTATTCCTGAATATATTTTCAAGGCTATTTTTCTACAATTTTTTAGATATAGAAGTGCAATGTCACATTCTGCTCTGGCTTTATACCATGCTAACTCAGTGAGCCAGCTCCTAGGACCATGCCAGCTTTTTCTAGCTATGATTAGCCATCACAACCTAAATGAACAAGGAATGCTATAAAACATTGAAGTGAGTACACTGGAGATGAACTTGTAATGTGCCATTGTAAATATCACTGAATCCACCACTAATTAGATTTTGAAACCATCCAGTGCTAGAATGCATTTAGCATCACCCAGACAAACGGAGAGAAAAGCAACTTGCAGAATTAACCTGTGCAGCCAACCCTGAAACAATGTTCAAAGGGTTTTCAACCTTTGTGCAGGACATCTTCCCATGAAATGAAATGAAACTGTGTCTTCTCAATCAACTTAATCAGTTAGCATTTGGCTTTTACTTTTATGGCATTCCACGTATGGAAAGATGCGGTGTTTATGGGACAAAGATCATGAACTAAACAGGTCACCTTTTTCCTTCATATTGCTTAACCTGTCCTGTTTCCTCTGTGTCTGACTCAAAGGGTAAGCCTACACTATAACCTAACGGTGCAGTACAAGCTAATAGATATAACAGGACTTGCTTGGAATTTGCCCTGTCAGAGACTGACAGTATTAGTAGCATCATCACAGACCTCAGCACAGGCTAGAAACCTAACTTTTCGTTCACATTTCCAAATGGCTCAGGTCTTGCAGGCCATTTTGAATCCTTCCCCCTGATCTTAACAGTGTCAATGGTAACTCTAAAGCTGACCTCAGTATGCCTATTACCAGGCAACAAGGTAAACCACATCTTATCATAAATCCCCTTTTCTGATGAGGAATTCTCCCACACCATGAGGCCATCTCCAGGTCATACCAATGCTTCTCCATCTTAACTTCTCAATAGCCATCCCACCTGCTATTGTAAAAACATTCATACTCCCCTAGCACCATCATACTTTGAGACAATGACATATAAGGAGAGATTTATAAAATAGATTTCTACTATAAACTACATAACCCCTAAAAAAAATCCATAAACTTCTGGGATATTACTAGTTTTGGACCAGTACTGTACAATGCTGTATTTCTCAACAAGGGTCAACAGTAAAAGTATTCAAGATTCATGGCTTAAAGATAGGTGGTAGTGCTATCCAGCCACATATTCATGAGTGTCTAAGAAAGGTGTGAGGTGTCCAGAGCTTCTCCCATGGAAGACTCCAGAGTTTTTCTCAGTGGGATTCCAGAAGCATCACTTCTGCCTGCTCCCACTTACTGCTCTGCACATAGCTGCAGAGCTGATTTTCCACAGGCACATGTTGGCTTTGTGCTGTGTGAATTAGGTGCAGTTTGGGAAACAAGGCTTCTTGGGGATTGGACTAGATGATCTTTCGAGGTCCCTTCCAATCCCTAATATTCTGTGATTCTGTGATCTAATGGCGACGCAATTTCTTCTGTCAACATAATCTAAGAAAATACTACTGTAGTAATTATGCAAACAAGGAGAACTTATTTGGGGCACTATGTCCCGGTTTCACTAGGATAGAGCTAATTTTCTTCTTAGTAGCTAGAACAGCACTCTGTTTTGGTTTCAGTATGGGATTTGCTATGAAAAGAATGTTGATAATATACTGATGTTTTAGTTGTTGCTAAGAAAAACCAAGGACATCCCAACTTCTTATATTTTGCTAGTCTGCAGGTGCAGAAGAAACTCAAAGGGAGTAATTAGCAAACCCAAATTGGCATTTGGATATGCCAATGGGATATTCTATATCTTATAACGTCATGTTCAGTATATTAATGAGGGTTGGTCAGATCTAGGGAATCTCTCAGGCTCTCTTTCTCTTTGGGTTTTGGAATTGTCTTTCATCTGGGTTCACTAGCTGAGGACTGGGCTGGGCATTGGTTAGTGGGTTGTGAGCAATTGCACTGTAAATCACTCATATGTATATTCCATTATTACTGTTATTATCATCAAATTATGAAATTGCTTCTTATCTCAACCCACGAATTTTACCCTTCTGATTCTCTCCCCCATTTCCTGAGTGGAGGAGGGTAAGCGAGCAGCTGTTTGGTGTTTGGCTGACAGACAGGCTAAAACCACCACACACTGTTACTCTAATGGTTACACCTATCTCTGTGAAAAGCTATTTCCCCTTTTTCATTCTGTATGTTTCTTTACAAAAAGCTGCATAGACAAATGCACATGGGAAGATAACTTCCCTGGTGGACTCTGGTGGGTCGCAGAGGTAAGAGGTGCAGGAAGGAGGAGGGCTGCCCACTGACTGTGCTCAGGGGAAGGAAGGGTATATCTCAGACCAAGGCATACTTTGTGAATGGGTTCATTTCTAGTTGAAAATAGGAGAAAAGCAGAAAAAGAAAAACCATGGAAACTAGTATTGTGGCTAGATTGTATGAAAATAAGTTAAAGTTCAGTTAAAGAGATTTTGACCTGTTGATTATTTTTTTGTTGTAATTTTTGTTTTCTTAATGCTTGCTGAAACCAAACAGTGATTTGTCTTGGTCTAGTCCAGTACCAGTTCAGTCAAGGAGACCCTTTCCATTGGCATCAGTAGGTACTAGGTTAGACATTCTGCCCAAACCATCAAATCACTACACGCCATGACAAGGGCTACAGGATATTCTGAAGACAAAGATGTATTCAATTATTTATTTTTTAAACCAAGTAATAGCAGTAACTTCAATTGACTCAGATTATTCTGTGCACCTTTAACTGTCTTGTCATTTAATGAGTTCAAATCCTTTACTTCTGTCCTGGGTGTAATAAAACACGAGCTGGGAACCACAGGGTTATTCACCAGTTTAGCCTAAGTGATACCATTGAGAGACAGTCTTCAGCCTCGTGCCATTATCTAGTGAGAGGAGCAGCATGTACTTAGTAAGGCCAGTTAAAATAAGAAACAGAAGAATGTTGTATAAGAAATAAACAATAAAAAAAGAGAGAAAAGATTCTGCCTTTGCAAAGAAGGAACTATCAGTGGTTATAAGGGTAGAGACCAACAAACAGAGCTGAGAACAGAGGAAGGCCATCTTCTTCAGTGTGGAGGTTTATGTCTGCTGTCCACTTGATTTAGGACTTGCCTGGACAGTTTGTACTGGGTTAAGTTTTTCATGACAGTGCAAGTATTTTATCAAAAGTGTATACAGAGTTACATCAAAGCAAGCATAGTTATACATATAGGATTTGTATTAACACTGTGAAAATATTGTAATAAAAATAATATCATAATATCATCTTGCAAAACAGTGTCCAAAAATAATTAAACGAGACAAAAGAGTAATAATTTATTTTCAGACTGTAACAGCAACAGGTAATCTCATAACATATTAATAGGTCAATTTCTCTAATCACTTATTTTCTAAAGCCTCATCTTCCTTACTGTTTTTGAACACAGCAAACTAAAATGTTGAATCAAGACAAATGGTTTCCAGATGTTCTTAAATAACAGGTAGAACTGAGTAAGAGTGTGTAGAAAATAAGACAGCTCTATATGGGATAGCTATGGGATAGCTTCTCTATTGTATATAATAGTAAACATTACAGAGAAGAACATCACACAGTTAGCAGGCTTGGGACTTAATTAAGTGCACAGCAGAGCAACAAAAGCAATAGCCAAATAGACATTTAATTTAAAAATACTTGCATGTGCCTATGTTTGGGGCATATCTATTTTTAGCACTGGCCAGCTGATCTTTCTTGGCCTTAACTGGAAGGAAAGAGAATATACCTTTCTGTGTCAACTGAAAAACAATTATGTCTTAAGCATGGACTAAAGATGAGCAGTATAAAATCTGGTTCCACTTGGCTTCCTAACAGTGTATTCCCTAGTGTCTTAGAAAACTGCAGTACTTCAACTGAGTATGAGATGTATTACTTACTTCACTGCTATTAAATGCATCTATTAGGATAAGGCATAAAAACATCTTCTCCTTGCAGAGAACACTGTTCTAGCTGACTGTTGAATGGTCAAAAGTGCTGAACAAGAGGTAGAAGAAATATTTTAAAGGTTATATCCTTCAGAAAAGAACACTGTTGGCATATTGTGAGAGGTATTTTGAAACACCAATTCATTCTTAAAGCATGTAGAACTAAGGAACAAAGCATAGAATTTCACTTAAGCAAGATTTTTCTCTCTAAATTACACAACTGAAGTTAAATATCAGTAATAAAGGATGAGTGAGGACAAAGGCTGCCCTCACTTGTTTTCTGCTGTTAGTTACAGATTGTATGTGCTGTCAGAATTTTTTTATAAAACTTTGTCCTACGACTGCAACTGGTCTACTCTATGACCCAGAGTAGAAACCAGTGCACTCTTTAAAATTTGTGCTGTTTTCACAATGCCAAACAGAAAAATTGCAGTCTTTGTAAATATTAAAAAATAAACATTAGAATTATTTTAAGAGGATAGCCTGCATTCATACAATCACAGCTAAGTCACCAACAAAACTCTCTTTAACCTAAATTGATGACTGCCAAACAGTGGCAGAGGAAAAGAAAATCTTTGCACAGTGAAAATTCAGAACAGATTACATTACTTCAACAGAATTTCCAAATACTCTGTTTTCCCCATTCATCTTATCAAGAACATTTCATATATTGACAAATCAAAATGATAAACAATTTAACTAGGCTGGCTGGTAAAGCTAGCTCCTTCTTTGTTATGGTGTTTTGTGGGAAATCTCAGATTTCTAACCATCCGTTGTCTAGCAGCACTGTAGAGAATGCAGTAAAAAAAATGCTGCTTTAATAAGGTGTGTATGGATATTTGAAGAAGAATCTGCTTCCCTGGGTTGGAAAAAGCCTCTGATTCTTCTTTTCAGATAAAACTGGACATTGAGCCAGTGAAGGTGGTTCTCCTTCTAATGTGAAAGCTTTGCAGACATTTCAGGCAGTAACAAGTTGACTCCCACAAAGAATAAGGATAAAACAGGGAATTTGCATTACAGAATTTTAGAAGGAACCTTGATTTGGGAAGAGAAAGATTTTCACCCTTTCACCTTTAAAATAGGACTCAGAGAAAAACAAAAGTTAACTCTAGAAATAATGTGGAGAAATGAAGAACAAGCAAGATGCCCATACATATAGGATGAATATTTTCCTCAGAAGCATATCTGGGAAAAAAAAAATAAAATTATCTTTAAAATTAGAGCTTTCATCCCTTCCATGTGTAGCTCTTTTTGCTCATCCTTTTATCCTTCATTCCCTCTAGAAACTTCCTTTACTTACCAAAAGGATAGTTCATCTGTTCAAGCATGGAGCCCTTTCCTACATATTTTTTCGTCTTGCATAGGATTTGAGTTCAAGTTTCATGCTTTCAACTTTTGGGCATTTACTACATTTAAATTTCTGAACTCTTCCATCTGTCTCCATTTAATAACCTCAGCTTCCACAGTTTCTTAAAATCTGCCCTTAAAATTGAAAACCTGAATAAGATGGTTTTGCTTATTCTTGATTTAATTTGGGTAATTGTAGGCACTTAAAGTCCAGTTTCTGTGCCTACTCCTTCTTTAAAATCCTCTCCATTTACAAAGTTGCTACTAAAATAGCAGAACATGTGGTTGATTCTGTGTTTCTTTGTTGAAGACATGGAACAAGAAATATATAGTCCTTCTCAGAGTGAGCAGCATTTATTCTCCAGTCTGCAACTGCAGCGTTCCATAAAAACACAAATCCCAGTAGAAATAACCTAATAATCTATAGTGAATCCAGTATTTTGAATTGAAATCAAACTTTTGATGTTATTATTGTAGGAACCCCTCTAGGCATGACCTGCTTACAGCTGCAGCAATGGAAAGGAGGTGATTTGTAATAAATAGTCCAAAGTGCCAGATCACACATTTCAGAGCTAATCTCAATAACTTCTGCTATGATCTGGCAACCGTTCAACTGAAAATAAGAGAGGAGGAGAATAAACTGGGTAAATTAGTCAGCAGAAGGTTATGAAAAGCCACCAGTAATAGAAAGATGATGGCAATTTTGGGATGTGACAGGCAGGGATTTTCTGGCACCGATAGAGCAGGTCAAATGAATGCCTTCAAAAGAAAGCACTGCTCAGACTTCAGACCCAGGAAAAAACAGGTAGTAGTTCATCATGTCATCACTAGGATTTTTGAACAGCCAAGGCTGATAAAATACCAGATACATCTCATTCACAATAGTTAGTGGAAAAGTCCTCTACTAAATCTTGCAAGCAAGATAGTGGCAATTCTGCCCTGACACAGTATGATAGTCACACTGGGCTAGCCCTTGGCTAGCAGCCAACCCAGCCATTCAACCACTTCCGCCCACCCCCAGGGGATAGGGGAGAGGATTGGGAGGCAAGGGTAAGGAGACTCGTAGGTTGAGATAAGAAAACTTTAATAATAAAAATAAAAGAAAACTTAAAATAATACTAACATTAAAATAGTAGTGATAATAATAACAGTAACAAAGTATGCAAATCAGTGATACTCAGTTCAACTGCTCACCACCCGCTGACCAAGCCCGGCCTGTTCCCAGATAATGATCCTGGAGGAGCGACAATCCTGAACCGAAACCTCAACCCCGGAAGAATGAGAGCCCCAGCGAAAGCCAGAGAGAACTAAAAGAGGAAGACACTCTCATTAACATACTGGACATGATGTGATATGATATGGAATATCCCATTGGCATATCCAAACGCCCATTTAACTTATTAATTTAAATATTCCTCACCCCCTTAGATCTTGCCCTTATAGACTAAGAGAACATGAAGTCCTTCACTTCCAGCAACAAAAATGAAAACACTGGAATGTTATCAAGTGTTTCTTTTATAACAAATCCCAGGCTGAAAGTAAAATGCAGCACTATTCTAGCTACTAAAAAGAAACCCAGCTCTGTTCCAGCCAAAAACCAGGTCACACAGATATGCTGGATAACCCATATGAACTATAGTATTACAGTATGAGTCTTGTTTCCTGATTCAAAAAACATTGTGGCTACCAACTGAAACATATGCCTGTGGATCTGAAAGTCTGAGAAAAGGCTTGCAAGTGCCCAATCAAGATGATGAGCCAGGATGTGAACTTCAAGCGCAGAGAGGAAAAGGGACCAGTTTGATGGGTTCCCTAGTTCCTCTCTTTATCTCTTTCTTTGCCAGAACTAGCATCTAAAGGAAGGAACCAAGGGTTATTTTCAGAACCCATTAGAGCCTGAACAACAACATCAACTTCAGCCTTATATGGTTGAATCTTCAAGGTTGTTGTTGGATCTCATTTGGGAATACTTATTTTGAACATCAAAAGTGACTCAAAGGAAGACAATACATCTTCTTTCAAAGCTTTTGCCATTTTATTTTGTTTTGTTTTAGAATATATTTAAACATATTTAATTACCTTCCTTGACTAATCACATGAGATGAGAATCTTGTCCTTAGTGTCAGACCTCAGGAGGCTGAGGGCAATATCAACGTTCAAGAGACAGCTGATGTTTTGAGGGTCACAGAGCAAAACGCTCACTTCCTCTGAGTGGTACTTGCTCCCTCAAGTGGCTTCCTGGGTCAGCAGGACCCGTCACATGCATACTTAGCATGAAAACTAGTTGCATAATTGGGATCAGAGAACTAATTAAAAAAAAAAAACCACACAACAACAACAACAACAAAAAAAAACAGAGAGCAATTTTCAGGGGGTTTGTGCTTTAATTCAGTTTCACCAAGAATAGGTGCCCTGCAGCTACAAAATTTGATAGCAAGTTTAATTTCACACAGTACTTTCTTTAAGCGCGTAAAACAAATGTTTATTGTACTAAATACAACGTGTTTGACTGTGTTTGACTAAGTGTAGAACACAGGAACCAACATGTTGGTTTCAATTTGTTCTGCATATCACTGGAGGGTCTAATCCTTTCACAACTCTATCTAGCCACCATCCATTTTTCATTAATCATTATTTTTCAATGGGGAACACTGAAGGGTGTTTTCTCAGATTATAATGAAGTGAGAGGCTGACGTCATGGTCTGCTTATCTTCATACTTAACATAGTATAATTATTTTGTATTTTTTTTCATTCAGCTAGGACTTGCACCTTGACTTTTGTAAACATAGGCAGTTCAGTTTTCATTGTTAAGGATGTTGACTTAAGAGAGTATAAAATAGGAATCTGGGTACGTGACAGCAGCACATTTAAAGTCCAACTTTCATTTCTCCTGCTGATTATTCAGTGACCAATTATTCAACTGACTACTTGCAGTAAAATATCTGGGCGCTTAAAATAAATGCTAGACTTCATGCTGCTATAATGAGTGAAGACTTTTCTGAAAGCAATGAAGGAAGTCCAGACATCCATACAGTAGGAGAAGAAGAAGAAGGCAAACTGTCTCACAGGATTCCACCCCGAATTCGCAGCACTCACATAGATGGCAAAAACGGTCTTTCTTTGAGCGTGGATGACGCAAGATTTCTGGAAAAACCACCCCTATCTTACATAGCCTTAATTGCAAAGGCAATTCTTTCTTCCCCTACAAATAAACTGAATTTAGCTTCTATCTACAAATATATTGAAGATAATTTTCCTTTCTACAGGAACAAAGGTCGAGGCTGGAGAAACAGTGTAAGGCACAACCTTTCACTAAATGATTGTTTCATCAAGGTGGGAAGATGTGAGGATGGCAAAGGAAACTACTGGAGTATCCATCCATCAAATTTAAATGACTTTGTTCATGGGGACTTCAGGCAACATCGAAGGTCACGAAAGCGAGGGCGTCAAAAAGAGCTAGAGCATTGCCTTGCTGTGAATTCTTTCATGCCATGGGAACACTATCCTCCCTACCCAGCACCAAATTGGCTTTACCAAACACATTATTTTATGGATCCCCTGTGGAAAATGCTGTATGCTGACAGACTGCAGTTTGTGCATGAATACCAGAAATGGAATGTAAACAGTGATTTAATAATGAGGAAGTTTTCACCTCCACTACAGACTGATAAACCAAGGAGCATTTCTGTGGACTGGTTTTATGGATCTCCTGCTACTTCAGTTATGCAGCAGAATTTTTTCCTAAATATTCAACAGGCTTTCCCTAATTCCCTCTTCTTCTCTTCTCAAAAGCAGCAGCAAAATGAAGCATTCAGACACATCTGTAAGTACTAGAAAGTACTTGAAGTGTAGTAACTTCTCAGGCAGCTGTTCGGGACTCTGTCAAGATGCAATATATTAATATATATGGCTCAGTTTTGAATATTTGTATACATTTAAAGACAGCAAAAAAGCTTACTTACATAAGCCAGTGATTACCAATGATTATTACCAAAATGTATTAGCTTTGAAATGATAACAATTAATACTGTTATTAATAATGCTACTAGTCACTTGCAGTGCACAGATTATTTAGTATAAGAGTAAATCCATTAGCAGTGGCTGCTCAGTAAAATTACCTTTAAACTGTCTTGTATTAATCATATCACTATATACTACTGCTCTATTAGATTCAAATTAATGCACATGCATGTGTATGTATAACTATATATTCAAACATGTACACCCATATATTTACTTTTCTGTCCTATTGAGTAGGAAGGATTAATACATTTTTCCTTTGTCAGTTGCGAATGCCTTTGAAATGCTACTTGTCACTTCCCATACTGTTGGAAATACTGAGTTACTCTTCAAATCATTTAGTTTTATACATTGGTCAATACTCATTCGGTACTATTAATTCCCATGCATTGTATTGATCTAAACATCACCGTACGTTTATGTATTTTTAGCAGTAAGTGGATACTCGCTTCTGTATGAATAAATGTTCAGATTAATAAATATTTCAAGTGAAATAGGATTGCAATATTATCTTTAATATGTTTTTGAGTTCAGATCTTGTTCTTAAATGCACAGCCACATATTAATTAACCTACTTGAATGATTAGTTATTGACAGCATGACTGATTATGAGTTTATCCATTAGTAGGGTATAATCCATTTAAGAAATTTTCATTTTTCTGATAACATCACCTATGAAAAATTGCTTAAGCTTATGCTTTTAGTTTACATAGTCATGTGTATGTATGAGGTTGCTTACATAGTCATAGAGTATTTGATGATATAAAGCACTCACTTAAATGTATTTGTTAAACTTATGTATCTATCCAGCAACCTCATTGTAACAGGAACTTTTAATCAGAAAACTGTAGCAAGCATTCCAGTGAAAACATCCAGCTTTTGCTAAGTTATAAACTTTCAGAAAAACTTGCTTTGAAATGTTTGCTCACTGAAAAGGTAGGCTTGAGTAGTAAAGCCCTGAGACTCTGCTGTGCCTTAGTCATGAAGAGCAATAGCATGTGGACAAAACTTGAGACTTGGACAAAGGTGGGGGAAGGTGAGGTTCTGGGGCCAGCCCAACCCGGACTGGGCTGAGGAAATGACAGAGATGACTGGGGTTGGAACAAGTAGCCCAGATGTTATGAGCAAGGAGCTACGAGAAGCCTGAGGGATACAAACTGTGAATGCCAGGGGAGTATAATCAGATGAGAATTCCCTGTTCATGGCAGGGGGGTTGGAACTAGATGATCTTTAAGGTCCCTTCCAACCCAAACCATTCTGTGATTCTATGAGAATGAAAGCTAGGGACAGGAAGAGTCAGGGTAGGTTTAAGAAGTAGCAGGTGGGAAAAGTCTCTGTCTGCTACCCTTCATGTATTAGAATGCCTGGGATGGAATTTAATACAGTTCTTTAGCTGTCAGCAAATTACTTTAAAATTACACAAGACAACAAGTTGCTCCTGTTTGTTCTCACTGGCTCCATTAGCTTACTTCTCAAAAGCTTGTGAAGTGCACCTGAGGATATTCCTAGAAGGACACAATGTCATTTGACTTCGTCTTCTCTGCTAAATAAGACTTGAAGGAGGGGATTAAGTGTACAATATGACATTTTGCTTGAGGTAATGTGACCTATTGCTTAACAGGACACCCTTTAAGCCTGGAGTAACCCTTTTAGTTTGCTCTGGAAAAGAATTGCATTTTACCAGATTAGTGACCGTGGTGGGAAGTGACATATACCAAACCATACAGAGGCTCCCAGATCTTCATCCCAGTTCACTGTGGGAATGTGATAAGAGGAACTCACGTGCAGGAGGAGACATTCTTCTGCTCGGATGCTCAGATTTTATTTGAAGACCACTCTGAAATAGTTTTCATACCACTAGTGGTACACATACCACAGCCTGAGAGCTCCCATCTTAGATATTTCCAGCCTGATTATGAAGCTGCCAGTATGCTTTCTTATGTTTGGGGTTTTTTTTTCAATGTATTTTAACTTTTTTTTGCTTTTATAGCACCTGCATGCTGCAGTGGCAGGACAATTCTTTTCATGTAATGAGCAACTATTTATTTATTTTGTCCTTATCATGCAGTGGGTAGCCATGGCTTTCTTACTGTGCATAGTTCAAACACTGCTCTGAAGACAAAATTACCCAGTCACTATTTTATTATTATCCTTGAAAGCCATAATATAATTTACTTTCAAAATACCCTGAGAGATGAGGAACATCTTGAAACACAGGCTTAAAATGACTAAGGTCAAAATTACATGCTCACTTTGGACATCATGTTTGCGAAATTATCATGTAGTATTTTATGTGCTCAAAGGGTGGCTCCCATTGCCCTGGCTTTCAGTTCTGAATGTTTAGAACACTTCCAGTGATCCCAAGCAACAAGGAAACCAGTGACCATCTGTGAAAAGTTTTGAATTCAATAAGCTGTGCAGAAATACCGCAGCCAATGAAAGAGAGGACTCCATCTCTTTAAGGCAAACTTCAACTGTCATAATATACACAACCCTTTTTCTTCTTGTAATCCCCAGCCCAGTTCACCAAATACCTTCCAACTTCTGCAATACAACCAAATATTTCTTCATTATATGATTCTAATTAATCTACAAAACAAGCCTACTTTGAATATTAAATAAGGTAAGGAAAACCCAGACTTTTTCATATAATTAAAGGCAATATTGTAACGCCTTCAGCTGAGGTAAAGGCCAAGTTAAGAATGCTCAATTTAGAAAAGATGCCATTTTTTCCCTCTAACTTCTGAAAGCTTGACTTTGCAATCTTAATAATGTTTTCATCACAGCTGAAGGCGTAGGGTTAATATGTCATTTTGTGATGAAAATGTCAAAGTACTAATTTGCAAACAATCTGAAGCAAAAATTTAAAAGCAATAAGAAACAAACAATTTATGCACTCTACCTGATTTCCAAACCCTCAAATCCACTTAGCATATAAAAATAAATAATTTTCTGATCTTGGAATATTATCCTACTATTAAAAAGGACATTATATTTCTGATACAGGAAATTACCATTTAATGAGAAGACAGAAATGTTCTTGAAAATTAAACGGATGAATTACATGCTTGCACAGGGATGTTTGAGGCAGTAAGAGACTCCTTGGGAGTAAAAACAACAGTTACAAATGATAAATTACAGAAAATCTGACATAAACACAATATCCAAAAACTGCATGTTGACAACTTCAGCATTTTCCAGCTGAAATGTATTATGAGGGTTGATAAAAATGTCAGGAAGTCAGAATCTCAGCATTTTGACCATTGTCACCTCTGTTCTGGCCATAAATAAGACAGAGGTCATCTTTTTACAGCAGATCTACTTTGGGAGTACACAGATGAAATGCCAGTGTATGACATAAATAGCTGGAATGGAGGTCACGTATGCTCTCATAAATAAATACTGCCAATTGCTCTCCTCTTCTTTTTGCACTAAAGAAAATAACTTCTGCATAATGAAATTATGTTTGAACCATACATTTACTAACACTTTCAATAAACTCCATCGTAATGATGAGCAGTAAGAGAACTAGGCCTGAACATTAGAACCTTTTATTAACAACATTTTACAGGTAATAATTTTAAGCCAGATAATAACATTGCCTTTGCAGTTGACCTTCACCAGTTTATACAAATACTTATTGTAAAAGTTCAATAAAATATCTCAGTCTAGAAAGTCCAGAAAGTTAGTATACAGCTTAATTTCTGATACATTTGCTGTCTGGCACAACCACTGACTCTGAGACTTGTCTTCTTTCATATTGAAAATAACTGTCCAGGGACACGAATAAAAGCTTTGTAGAAAAAGAAGCCTCCAAGCTGTATAGCAACTCCAACTTATGCACACTAATTAATGCTCACCCAACAGTTATCCATTTCGTGTACTCCCTGCAACAGGTCTTGGAAGACAACTGTCCCCTTTGGAGGCAGCAGAGCACAAATACTTCTTCCAGTTGTGGTGAGGCTTGTGTACATGGATGCATGAGGATGTGTCAAGTTTGGCCTGTAGTGACACCATGAGGGAAAAAAAAAAAAAAAAGGAAACACTCAAAGTCTCTTTGAGAGTTGGTGTAATCAGAATGAGATTATGAAAATGCCCCAGTCACACAGGAACAATATAGCATCACTACAGGACACAGCTGGGGCTGATGGGTTTAAATATGCCCTCCTGTACCTAAACCTTTGAATTTCTTTGAAGTGTAATTTTAATCAGGACCTTCCCAGGTTTGTTTTTTCTGGTCTGTGTATGTTAAAACTATGCAACAACTGTAATGCCCATAATCTACATTTTATGTCAAATAGTGATAATCACTGACAAATTTAATTCCATCTGTGTTAGTAAGGTGTAGTGTCATGACAAATGGATCATGTGAACATGTGTTAAATGACACAATTTTTTGTATCATGAACCAAGTTTTGAACCTTTTTGCCAACACAGACTCCTGACCGGGTGCATCCAAGCACCTGAGAAATGCCCTTGAAGGGCCACCTCAAATGGCTGTAAGCCACCATAGCACCCACGTACCACCTTGCCTCAATAGTGCTTCAGCATAGAGGATGTGGCTGAAAGAAGATGGAGGCGGGATTCTCCTGTAATCTTTAAAGCTTGTTTAGTCTATGTTTACACTCTGTTTAGGTAGAAAATTTGATATAACACCCATGAATGGTTCCCCTGCCCCTTACCTGTTCCCAGTACAACTGAGGACCTAGCCAGCTCTGTTAATTATTTCATCCTCTCTTCCTCCTCCAGTGTTTACTCTGTCCTTCTGTGTGTGCATTCACTTTGCTGCCTTCCAGTTCCAATCTGAAATTCCCACTTCAGGTTTTCCTGTGGCCCTACTCTGTTACTTTCTATGGCTCAGCCCACACTGTCAAAGCAGAACCCTGGATGCCAATATGCCCAGTTCATCAGCGATAGAACAAAGCTTATGCCAACAACTCCTGTAAGAACAATGTAGAAAGATGATACAGGGCCTGATTCTGATCCTACCACAACCATGGAAAAAAAACCCTGATTTCACTGGAAGCAACAGTGCATAAAGTTAGTAAAACTCAGGCTTGTAGACTTTATTTCTGTCATAAGACCATACTGTACTAATTTTCCTGTACACCTGAGAGATTTCTCAGCACAATCTGTAGTAGACTCAATCTGGTAGCTCAGCAAGCAAAGTCTCAGTTAAAGGACTTGCTCATGGGAAGTTCTTGTCTCCAGATAGAACTATCGGCTACTCAAAAACCCTTCGGAGCTTTCATCACTTGGCATTTTTCTTTAACTGTTTTAACATTTATTTTAGTACTGTGTTTTCAGCACATAAAGCTTACCTACTTGCATCCTTTGAAGATAGTGTATGGTTTATACTATACTTGTGAAGTGTTAGTGAGTCTAAGGTCTGGTATATCTGGAGCTGAGAATGAACATCTGATCAGGTAGAAACAAGACAAAGTGTCAGGCCTGCTGGATTTTTAAATAGTCACCTCTCTCCAAGTGAAGGAGTGGAAAAAATAATGGGGGAATCCTCAGCACTGGGAAAAACATCAGATAAATTTGAATTTGTAGTGAAAAATAGCCTGAGAATAGGCTTATTTTAGAGAATATTGGTTTTGTTTTGGAGAAAGAGACATTTGCCTTTTTAAGCAGTGAGTTGCAACAGAATAGCCTCCCCACTTTCATTACTAAGAAAAAATACATTAATCTGCCTGCTAGAAAAGTATTTTCATGCTTCCATGCTGTCCAAATGGGTGTGAGAGAAAGCTTTAGTAAAGATACGACACTTAAGTCAGAATATTAAAGAAAAAAAAAAAAAAGTAAAGCCCTATGTATCAGTTAGTATATACTTGATCTTCCATTTTGTGAGAGGAAAGGGAAGGGAATAAAGGGCCACCTAACTTGTAACAGAAGCTGCAGCTCTTGAATGTCATGCAGGACTATGAAATCAAAGCCTCCTGACCCTCAGTGCTCACATCCATGCCCAGGAGAGCACAGTTCCCCTTCTGAACAGCTACACACAAGAATTTTGGGTATGAGAAACACGAACAGTATAAGTGAATTTCACCCTGAATAAACAGATTTAACATGTAATTCAAGCATTTTGCTGTTGTAGAAGCCAATTCCACAGCAAGTCTAAAAGGAAATAGTGTTACAGCATTCTCCTCCAAGCAATTCAAATACTCCACTCTTCTGTTGCTGATCCTGACAGATATGTATGTATTTCTGTACTGTAAACAGACTAGACATAATTACATGTGCGCAGACTGGATATTTTAATAATAGAATATGTATGTAATTCAATTTTCAAAATAAGCATATTAAAAACCAAAATATATAACTAGAATATTGTACTGTTTCAAAACCCAATAAATTATTTAAAAGTTAGATACCAATTCAGAAAAAGCAATATCATTATAGCCTGGGATATACAACTCTACTATAGGAGAAAATTTTACTATCCTCCTTTGCTCCTCTTCCATAAAAATTCTAAAGCTGTGGATGACAATCCAGTCTGGTCAAGGGTTTCAGAATCATTTAGTCATTCTGATACTCAAGCAACATGCTAGGGCTCTTAGTATGACAGTAATACATGTAATACTAAGGACAATAAAAATATCTAAATAATCAAGTAAAGCAGCCATTACATGCACCTGAAATGGCATATATTCCACTCCTCCCAATCTACACATGGATTCCACAAATTAAATTAAATTTCTTTCTTATTTTCTATTAATATTTTCATGGCTATCATTATTTGTAAAACTAGTAAGCAAAATTACTGAAACAAGAAGTCATAAAAGAAAACCATTGCAATCAGAGATCGTTCTAAATCTAGAGACTGTGGGAGTTTGAGAAAAGCTTGCAGACACTTTGAAATGGATTTTGTCTGACAAGAGCTTCTAAAAAAGGTCGTGGAAGTATTTTTACAGAAAACGTACATAAACAGAACTTCAGAAGAGTTTACAATGTTAAGAAAGCAACATTGTACATGAACTGAACTATTCATATATTTTCTGTACAAGACATTTTAAACAGCTCAGTAGTAAGTTTTTGAAATTGTTTATCTAACATGGAACTATTAACAGATTTTTGCAGTATGTGTGTGTG
The DNA here is from genome assembly GCF_000700745.2 of Antrostomus carolinensis. NCBI lineage: Eukaryota > Metazoa > Chordata > Aves > Caprimulgiformes > Caprimulgidae > Antrostomus > Antrostomus carolinensis. The sequence continues at coordinate 7,891 of NW_010296841.1, read as the reverse complement.
TCTGGGTGTACACATAAGCACATGTGCATGTTTATGAATGCTCAAAATCTTATTCTTAAATGCAGTTGCAACAAGTTGAACAACTATATATTAAGAAGTACAGCTGGTGTAAAAAGCAAAGCAATGACGCTCCAGTATTAATAGCTGGTATGTTTGCTGCTCCTCATATTCATGAAAGAAGCTAGACATGTGGAGATAATTGTCTCATTATGTCAGTAGAACCATCTCACAGATGAGACTAAAAACTGTAATTCTATTTAATCCCTGTAGCCTGTGACACAATCAAAGAAAAAAGGTAATGAGAATACAACTCGCAAAGCAGAAGTAAAAATAATGTCATAAAGGATGCTCCATCAGTTAAAACCTCTAGATGTACATCTGATTGCTGCAGACGAAGAAATCACTGTACAAAACATCAAGCACTGGGTTCACAGACAATTCTGAAATTCAAAGCAACAAATTAAATGGCACACAGTAAGAGTCAGAATCAATCAGGACAAAATTCATGTCATGCTTGAAAGCCTTACTAGAATTCATACAGCAATGCTTCAGTTAGTAGATCTTTTGTTAATTGAGATACAACAATACATACCAAAATTTAGTAAGAAATGGCAGATGTGCTACTAGCTGATAATTACTTTGCAAATCTGAATCAAATAATAGCTTTCTAACAATTAGAGTAATCATAGTAATTTTAAGGGTGGAGAGAACAAGGATGATATCAAGTTTGCGATATAAAAAACTGGAATTAATACTTGAATAATCTCCATCATTAATCAAGAAATAAATCCATCTTGCAAGTGGATTTCTTGAGAGCAGTTAATAACTGCCATCACACTTTCCTGAGCCTGCAATCCAAATATAGATAGAAGAATGACTGATATTAGTTGTCTGAAAGTGACAATTCCCTTCTGAATATCACCAGAACATGTGACCTGTATAATATGAAGTTTTGAAGTTAAATGATCTTATAAGGAAATAATTGAGCAGCCAGCTTGATGACTACTGTGCATCACAAGCACAAAGACTTAGGTAAACCTGCTGTACCTTAAAGCAGAGAAAATAGTGATATTTTTTGGTGTATATTTATGCAAATTAAAAATCAAAACTTGGTTTCTACCAATTTCAAAACATTTAACTGCATTGCTAGTATCTCCAGAAGATCTGAATCTCAGTTTAGAGGAACACCCACCACCCAACAGGCCATGGGATATTTCCCAGGCACACTGATCTTCCCGCTGAACCTGTTCCTCTCTGCATTACAAAGCTATGCAACACACAAGCAGTAAGAGCTTAACTCAATATTGTCTGTTCCCACAGCCCAATGGCAAGAGGCAGCTTCCTCCAAGGAGGCAAGTCTGAGATGCAGTCCCTGCTGCAGTACATCCTTCACTATTTACTCCAAATACACAATAGGTCAGAATCTGGAGAAGACACCTTTTCTGCCTCTAAAAGGAGTTTCATAATCATATTCGTAAAGCCAGATTCTCACTTATTCTTATCCTTTTTCCAATTCTCTTTCATCTTTGATTGTTTCAGACGATACTCAAATTGAACCATATTCAAGACAATCTTCTGGTCTTCTGGGGACCTGACCTGTGAATGTTTGAGATCGCTGGTACAAGCAGCGATCTACAAGCACTGTAGCTTGTTAAGAAAAGAATCTAAGCAACAGAAAATTAAAAAAACAAAACGAAACAAAACACTTTGGTCATGATAACTCTGAGAATATAACCCGAGATTCCATTTGTCAAATATATATTATGGTTTACTCATGGAAGTCAGCTCTGATTTTTGTACCGATGTGAATGACTGAAGAGCAGTAGGGAATAGGTGCAACGTATTACAGTGAATACACTGTTTTACAGATTCAAAACATGTCTAAATGCATTTTTAAAATCTATGGCAAATGTGCAGTGTGACAAACTCCACAGAAGCCAATGACTGTCTGTACATCTGGGGTATTAAACATTTCAAACAATTAGCCAGGGGAAATGTATGGATGTGAAAGCAAAGTCCTGTCTTTCAGTGACCAGAAGACATCTATTCATACAAAACGAGAACAGATGAATGAAAGTCTGCTGGAAAAAAAACAAGATGCTTGTTAAACCTTTGGAATTAACAAAGTAATCTGTTAGCAAACAAAAGCAAAGACAAGTTTTCAAGATCCAACATTCCAGGCCAATGAATTATTTCCTAGAATGGCAGTTTGATGTATACATTTGGAAAGCAACTGGAAAGGCTAATTTTTCTAACTGTACTTCAATAGAAGACTCTGACTCTAAAAAAAAAGAAAGAAGAAATATGGCCTAACAGGGCCAGTGGCTGTTGCTGTGAATTTATGCCGTGATTTAAATATTACCTTACAGGGATTACCTTACTAGAAGAAGAATCAAATTTTTAAATCTACTGGAAAACAGAACTTTGTTTTTTAAAAACAAATTATTTTTTTCCTGAAAACTATTACAGCAGCTACTCTCAAAAGCAAAATTACCCCTTTGTCTGCAGGATGGCAAACTGCTCTATAGTATCTTAATAAAATACCTAAGGCTTTTCTACATTAGGGATTCACTTTTCCAGGCAAAATCTATTGCAAAATAATGGCGTTTGGGATTTTACTGAAAAACATGTGCCAGTGATGACACAAAGTCTGGCCCTCCATGGATATGTGAGTGAAGACATTAGTTTAAAATATAATTGTATTAATTTTTATGTGACTTGACAAGAGGAAATAGAATAAATGAAGAGTTTGCTGTACCTGCTATGTAGAACTGTATGCTTTCTTTACTGTGTGGCAGAGACATATTCAACATAATTCAATATACTTAGCTTTTTGGCAAATATATGATCTGACACTTGAAACAAACCATTCCATTTTCCTAAGAGTGCCAACAACATCATTCTGAAAAATACAAGGATTCAAAATGCCCTGGTTCAGTGCAGATCGTCTCACAGATATTTATTGTCCTGGCCCCTTGGAGATATTTCAGATCTGGCTGGAATCTTGAAATGGCATTGAATGACACTGATTAATTGGAGGAGTCAAAAGGAGGCATGTCATGAGGGAAATAGAAGTAAGGACAGCATGTGTACAGAAGGCTGATAACAAAAGAAATGCTCCCAAGTTTGTAGAATGGGAGCCAATGAGGGTCAAGATTGATGTGACTTCCCAGGGATGCTGAAGTGAAGAGATGTAGAGGACAACAGCAGCACATGGGTGCATGTTCCTCAGTAAAGTTTCCCTGTATTTTATTTCATCAGCTACTTTAGCACCTTTCTGGCCATTTGTGGCATTTTTCCGAGCCATAGCAAGACTCCAGTTCTGGTTGTACTGCATCCTTTCCCTGGCAGCTACGTGCTTCCTCCTTCCTTCTTCTTCTGAGTCCTTTGAATCGTTGTCTTTGAGAATTTCTCTTCACTTTGGACTTGTATTCAGAAACCTCCGTGAGCTTTTTTTTTTTTTTTTTTTTAATATTTTGAAGTTATCATATAGGTGTAGAGCATGGTCAGTTTAAGGGGAATTGAGGGGACCAAGAACAGGACTTCTGACGAACAAGTTTTTATACAGATGGAGCCACCACGCTGAGCCTATGGCCGGAATAAGGACACTTGCTCCTGGGGAGAAGAAAGAAAATGAGGTGACGAGGGATAGGCTCTGGCAGAAAGCCTGTCTATTCCTGAATCAGTGAGCTTGCTTGGTCTGGCTTATCACAGATTCCAGCTGCCTCTCGAAAACCTTGTTCAGTCAGAAGGACAGGAGAAAAGAGAAGAGTGGCAGAGACCCGGCACAAGCAGAAGCTGAGCTACTACATTCTCACAAAGTTTCATCACTGCTTTGGGTCTATCGTGTCAACAGTGTGAGTCAGGAAACGGGACAGCGTCCAGAAAAAGTACTGTCTCACAAAATGGTGATCTGCAGCTCTAAAGGAAAAGCCAGATATTAGATAACGTCACAGCTTGTCAAACCTGTGACCTTTAATTAAAGCATGTGCAATCATGCTCTTCAGTTCTCTCAGCAGTGATACTCAGGTAAAAATGAGATCTTTTCAGAGACAGAAGGCTGGTTGGCAATGAGTACTAGGTCAATCTTTCTGAGGTCCTGCTTGGTCAAAGCTGTGTCTGGTATCAGTCTCCATCATGAAGGCAAGTGACACAAGACTGACACAGGAGATTGAGACAGAGACATAATCCTTTTGTGCATTGACCGTGTCTGAAACAAGATACTGGCTGATGCTGGCAGTCTGTGTCAACAACAGTCTAACTAACTGCTCAAACAGGACAAGTCCTTAGCTTTCTCTGAGAACATCTTCATATCCCTTGTTTCAGCAGAGCTCTGTATGACATTGCAGTGAAGACTGCACTGCTGTTTTCTTAGCAACTTCCTCCACAACGTTTGAGCAACTACCTCTGAACTCCACTAATTCCTTGTCTCTACTTTTCAAATAAATTGAAGAGTTTAGAGATGCTCACAGAGCTCTCACTGGAAACACAAATATAGATATGACATAAGAGATGTGAGCCAGCACTTAATAGATATAACTTCTAGCCACCACGATGAGGGAGTAGTAAAGATTGTTCAGGTAAACAGATCATCTAGTGAAGACAGGACAAGAGTTTACAGTGAATACCAGCCTTAGAAATCTTCAGTACTATATAACTTACTGTAAGATTAAATCTCTGTTGACTCCAACAAAGTAAAACCACCAGAGTAATCTGCTAGCTACATCACTGCAATTATATTGCATAGATGCAAGTCTGTTTAAACAGATGCAATTCATACTGCATGGGTGAACTACACATGTAGATAACCTCCTCCTTTCCCTCAGACTTTCATAGTGTCAGTGTTCTCATTCCTCCAAATGTTGGTCACTTGGTTAGGTCTGTCAGTAAGGGTTATCATCATTGCAAATTGCAGTGGTGGGTTTCTTTGGTGACATGGTTATCAAGCTTTGGAAATAACTAAAACTCAAATGTCATTGGAATTTCATTTAAAAATTACCAAAGTGTGATTCTAACCCATAGATGAGAGGCCCTGTGTCCTATTATCACCATGAAACCGCACAGCCCTCAATTTGGCTTTTTTCATAGATTTACTGTAAGAATTAGCTTGCCAAAAAAGTGCTTATCAGTCTTGCATTCAAGACTAATACTGTTAGAGAGTTTGAAAAGAGCATTACCAACATCTTTAGCAAAAACTTTGCACATTCCTGCAAAATGTAGCATGTCTTAAAATGCTTTCCTGGTGCTCCTGTTTGTCAATGAGTTAACCATATGCTGATTTAGGGATATATTTTCTATATACTTACCTCCAATTTTTGTCATTTGCATGGCTAATCTATGCGCAATGCACTGTTAATTTACCTCACAGTGTTCCCATGGAATATAATTTGTACGCACATAAAATATCAGTGTAATATCTAGAGATGAAATCCAATGGAAACAGTTTACTGTGAAATCCAGTCTTTGTTCCCTCATTTTTCCACTTCACTGACTGTTGCTTTTTCAAAGTACTCCTAGAGCTCTCTTGCACAACCCTTCATTATGCTGCATTATTTCTTTATTTAGGAAATAAAACTAAAAAGTATTTTTATACAACCTAATTTCCCATAATTGTTGGGATGATGGTAAGATAGTTTTTCAGGAAAGAAAATGCTAATCAGTTTTATTTCAAAAACACATTGAAATCCCACATAAATTGATGCCAGAGTGCAAATGCTACTCAACTGGGAATAGAGAGGGAGGGAAGAGAAATATATGCCAACTCTCACTGTAATACAAAGGATGTGAGATACGTTTTATTTGAATCAAATGCTATTCAGCAACTTAAGCATCAGGAGCACACCTGATAACTCGGGTAAAATGTATTGATTTCTCTATTGATTTTTCTAATATAACTTCTGTATGAGGGAGCTACAACTGAAAGTAGCAAGCGACTCAGCTAATGCCAACCCTTAAGTGGTGTGGAGATGCTCAGATACACAAGATGGGTCATCACTGAATTCCAGAATACGATGTGTCCTGGCTTTCCCCTTGGAGGCAATACATGGCACTGGTAGCTTTCTCAGCTTGAAGTGGCTGCATTTTTTCAATATGAAACTTTTAATGCATTTTTCTATTGTTATGAACAATTGGCTTTGTTGAAGAACTGGAAGATGTACACATGGATTAAGACAGCATATAACCTTTACACTACTGTACATTAACCTTAGAATAAGGCACATAGAGCCTTGTTCTTCAGTCTCAAAACTGATTTGTTTGTTGAAATGATACACAGTAGCATACATAGCACCTGTGAATTTCTGGTGAATTTATTTCCAGAAATAACTCTGAAACTCTACAACGTATTTCACACTCTCTGAGCAGTTTTATATAAACAAAGGATAGCAGGAAATTGTTGTGCTAGAACTTCTACCATTGTCTACAATGGAAGCAAAATTTCCTAGGCACAACCAAAATTCGCCACTGAACTCACAGCAAATTTTACTTTGTACTGTTGGATTTAGCCTTACAGTTTGTTTTCTTAAATTTAGATTATTGTCACAAAATACACCTCAGAAGCATTTAGAAGGGGAAAAAAAAAAAAAAAGCCTAAAAAGGCCAGGAAAGGAAAACCAGCCTTGAGTTATAATTAGCATTCTAAGTATTTGCACAGGGCAAGTAAAATTTGAAATATAGTTTCAGCAGTAGGAACCCAGACTTTAAGTTTCAACTCTAAAGGTCAAAGAATGAAGTCTGTAATAAAGAGTATTTGGGGCCCCCACAGGGGGTTAAACTGGTCCTTTAACCAGTTGCCCACAGGATTTTCTGCATGCCCTGGCTGCGAAGAGAAGGTTGATACTGCTTCTCAGACACTAATTGCCATGAAGGAAGGGGAAGAGCTGGGCCAAATAGGTAAATGGCTGCACTATGAGAAGCTTTTGCTACTCTTTGTACAGATCCATCATAAAATTAACTGTCACTCTACTTTCCCCAGCAAGCATTGTGCTTACTCCTAGTTCCTCTATTGGACTTTATTCAGACATTTTTTATCGCAATAAAAGGAGTGCAGAAAAACAGCCCAAATTACACCACCTTTAACATGCTCTCTGAATTAGGCTCAGGGCTTCCCAATGAAACACTTATAAGGTGGTACACACTTGATTCACCTCAAAACTTCAAATTTCAGGAGTCAAAGTTTACCCTGAGATTTCTTCCAGGTTCTCTAGTTTTATAACATTTTAAAAGCAATTCCTGCCCTTTGTCACAATGTTAAGAAAAACACTGCACTCAGTGATTCTAAAAGACACACCCTGAGAATACATAGTTTGCAGAAAAGAAGGATATGTACATCGCAAAAAGAAAAGTAGGCAAAGAAGACGACTTGAGCCTGCTGCTGCACTCCAGGCAGCGTGGGCTGCCCCGAACCTCCACTCGAACCACGGCTGCTGGCAGCGGGGCGCAGGGCGCGGTGCGTTCTCCTGGGGCCGCGCAGGGACCCAACCTGCGCTTCAACTGCCGCTGAGGCCCAGCGGCCGCGCAATCCCCGCGGCCAGCGCATCTCCTCCTCCGGCCTCTGCCAGCTCCGCTCCTCAGGGCTTTGTGTAATTCTACATGAAAACAAAAACAAAAACAAAAACAAAAACAAAACAACAAAAAAACCCCCAAACAAACAAAAAAACCCACAAAAAAACCCACCACCCAACTTTTCGTGAGAAGTGCTGTTGAAGCCCGGGATCCTTCCCTGTGTGTCTCGCACAGCTCCCTCCTGGAAGCAACACGTCCTCGCTCGGCTGCGTTAATACGGCGGGGCGTAATTAATTAAACACCGCTAATGGGCCGCGCCGGCCCCCGCCCGCAGCTCTGCTCCGCCGCGCGCCACGCGGTGGCACCAAAGCGCCGCTCTTACCCCGCC
>NW_010296840.1:408-748 GCF_000700745.2 Antrostomus carolinensis | reverse complement strand
GGCGACGGGCGGTGGCGCCCCATAAGAGGGGGCCCGGGCTGGGGCCGTCGCCCTTCTTCGCCTGTCGCGCAGCCGCTCCGCTCCGCTCCCGGATTACAAAGTCCGCGCCGCCGCCATGAGCATCAGCACCAAGAACTCCTCGTACCGCCGCATGTTCGGCGGGGGCAGCCGCCCCAGCACCGGCACCCGCTACATCACCTCCAGCAGCCGCTACTCGCTGGGCAGCTCCCTGCGGCCCAGCACCGCCCGCTACGTGTCCGCCTCGCCCGGCGGCATGTACGCCACCAAGACGACGTCGGTGCGGCTGCGGAGCAGCATGCCGCCCCTGCGGGTTCCCGGC
>NW_010296840.1:0-363 GCF_000700745.2 Antrostomus carolinensis | reverse complement strand
ACGGAGTTCAAGGCGAACCGCACCAACGAGAAGGTGGAGCTGCAGGAGCTCAACGACCGCTTCGCCAACTACATCGACAAGGTGCGCTTCTTGGAGCAGCAGAACAAGATCCTGCTGGCCGAGCTGGAGCAGCTCAAGGGCAAGGGCACCTCCCGCCTGGGCGACCTCTACGAGGAGGAGATGCGGGAGCTGCGGCGGCAGGTGGACCAGCTCACCAGCGACAAGGCACGCGTGGAAGTGGAGCGGGACAACCTCGCCGACGACATCATGCGGCTGAGGGAGAAGTGAGTGTGCGAGGGGAGGGCGGGCTCGGGCTGCCGGCGCCCTGCGCTGCCCCTCTACCCCGCCCGCCGGCTCGGGGGC
>NW_010296839.1:0-32253 GCF_000700745.2 Antrostomus carolinensis | reverse complement strand
TTCCCCCTTCCAATCTAGTTTAAAGCTCTGTATTAAATGTGTATATTCACATTTAACAAAGTGTAGGACCCAATTCAGGGCTTCAAAATATCCAGAAAAATTACTATCAACTTTGTTAAAAAAGAGTTGGATACTAGAAAAATCTGTTATTATACATTACCAATTATTTTTCCAAGTAAATCTTTCTTCTCATTTCCAAAGTATTAATTCTTCACCTGAGCAACCAGAGTTCCCAACATGTGTTTGAGGTTTGCAGACCAAAGTGTATTTGAATTATCAGAATTCACTTAGCCTTTCTTTACATCCTTTTTTGACAGTGAAGATGTTATTAGAATATTGATATTAAGGAAAAAGCCATCAAGTACTAGAAAGTTAAAAAAAAAAAACAACCAACAACCACAAACTTGTGTTTAACATTAGCTCACTCTCAGACAGACAAATACTTTCTTTCCTTCAAGGGACACAAGAGCAGTATATGAAAAAAACCCTGCATAAACACTGAGGGCATTTCTCCAGAGTGCTGAATAGAAGGGAACTGACAGAATGAAAAGACAAATTGCCCACGGGCACCCCAACTTTTTATCCTGTGCTAATTGGCTGTCTAAGGGCCCAGAGGAACTCCTCAGACGCTGTGTGCTCACTGCCTCTCTGGCTACTGTTCCCTGGGGTTACCAGCATGCGAGTACAGGAGGGGAAAAAAAGCATTTTTGGACAAAAGAGCAGGTGCTTACAGGAACAGCCTCCAGTTGCAGGACAGTAACAAAAGAGCAGCCATAGGGTGGATGCAAAACTGGCCAGAAAGCTGTGCTAAGAAATTAGCTATCAATGGTCCACCATCAAATTAAAAGGATGCATTGAGAGGGGTTTCCCAGGAGTCTGTCCGGTGTCTGGCACTACTCAATATTTGCATTATCAACTTGGGTGATGGAATAGAGAGCATACTTTGTAAATTTACAGCTGAATCTAAGCCGGGAGGAGCTGGAAGTGATTTGAAGGAGAGGAGTCAGAATCTGAATGAGCTTTGAGAAACTGGAATAATCTTAAAAAAATTGGATGCAAAGTTCCACATCCATTTCTGTATTTCAGCTGCATAAATACATAGTGGGAAATGACTAACTACTTAACAGCTTTGCAGGATCTGGAGTTATCACATGCTGAATGTCAGCCAAAGATATCATATGGCAGCAAAAAAAAAAAAAAAAAAAAAATCCAACATGCTGGAATGTGTAAACAGGAGGGTCATCTGTAAGACACACAGAGTAATCCTTCTGCTTGGAAAAGCCTCATCTAAAGCACTGAGTAGAGTCACATTGGGTCTAGACAGTGGGAATCTAGAAGGAAAGGGTCTAGAGGGGAGATGACCCCTGACCAGGGCCATAGGAAAGACGTTGTTGGAGGAATTGCAATGGCCAGAAAGGAAGACTGAAGGAACTGATCAACAGCTTTCAAAAATGTAAGGACCAGGGCAGGACAATAAGTAAGGGAATGGGTACGTCTCAGTTTAGGTGATTTTCACTATCTCCTTGACATATGTGGTGGGTGCATCTTAGAGTAAGTCTTTCCATGACACATTTGTCCTGTAGTCACTATGGCTCACACACACCTAAGAGGCTCTAAAAAGTCACTGATATATTTTCTTTGTATACAGACTTCTGCGTTCTTTATAAAACTTCAAAAAAAAAGGCTTGGCTAGAAAAGCAGATATTATTACCATAACTGTCTGAACTTCAGGAGACATTACCAAGTCCAAGTGTGTCTCAGCACTCCATCCCCTTTAGTTTCTGAAGCATGCCTTAGGTTCCTCTCCATCCCTGAGGAGGTCTTCAGCTCTCTGTCTTCACGGGACCTGAACATCACTTTCATCATGTATTCAAAGTCCACCAGCAGTTGATTCATTGCTTTGTTATAAACATCTTCATTGCATTTTTTTTCCTGGTCTGCCCACTCAAGTTTTATTCAGAAACACCTGTTCCTGAATTAATATAATTTAAATAGCACCTGTTCTTGAGAAAGTCAGTAAAACACTGCAAGAATATCCACTGAAAGATGCACTTAACTAGTTTGTCCTATAGACTCAGTGCAGTACTAGTGAGAGGCTAGTAACAGAGACAGTTTGTGCATACAGAGGTGCCAGACAGGAAAAAAAGGTATTTCTTGAGGCTACACAGACTAGTGGTGGCCCCTGAGATGACTGGAAGGCCAAATCAAATACCTGTCCAGCTTGCTCCTGCTTGGCCTGTGAACCCAGCATCTGGCAAACCCAGGCCAAAATCTGGGAGCCCTGAGGCCTGTAGCAGAACCCTTTTGTGGACATGTAGCCAGTGTGGGGACAGCCAGATGTGCTGTGCAGCCTCCAGCTGTGCTGCTGTGTAGCTTCCTGCCACCCACCACCCTTGTAGTAGAAGTTTTCAGTAGAAAAGACAGTCCAAGACACATCCTTTCATAGCTCCATAGATCTTTCTAAAACCACACCAATATTTATTGCCAAATAATACTGATCCAGGCTGAATTCTAGCTTCTTACAGTCCAGCCCGTGTGCCCTGGATATAGGAGTATTTTGAAACCAGCATCAGCAAGGGCACCATATTTGGTACAGCCCCGTCAGGACTGCAACACATTTACCATAAATGGATGGAAATGAAATGTTAAATTTAAGGCACTTCAAAATGAGACTGAAATATTTCATACGAAAACTACATGGCTTTTATTTTTTAAATTTAATTTTCATGGAACAGACTAAAATTAGTGGTCTATGAATAAAACTCTCTCTTTAGAACCTCTATGTTGTCTGAATTTAGTGTATTACAATAAATACAAAATCCTTGTAGAAATTAAAGCATTGTAGTTCATTGGTTGAGAGCATCCATTTTGTGAAAGTTCAAAATTCATTCTTATTTTACTTTTTAGTTCCTGCATATTTATACTTCAGACAGTAGTACATCACTGAATAGACCATTTTTTCACTTTATACATTTTAAATGATTGGTCTTCAGCATTTTAACACTGCTGTATAATAAACACTTTTTGTAAGAAGTTCATCTCACTGGTTCAAATGGAGTGGCATTGTCTGCAAGGTCTCATTTCAAAATTATTGCACTTTTATCTTTTTCGTCATGTCACGAGATGTGAAGTCCAAAATATTTACCTTTCTGATTGTCAGTCTTTCCTTCATAGCGATGTCTGAACGAAGACAAAACAGACAACTTGTTTTGTTGAATCAATAGAGGCATATTATCACAGCAAGATTATAATTCAGGTGTACAATACCTGTATTTTACTGAGTACAAAAATGAAACTGCCATGTGCTGTGTGTCACAGCAGGTAACTAATATCAACAAAGTACCAGAGACTATGTTCAAGTAATGCTGCATGGGTCTAACTTCAATCCACAAAAGCAAGGCAATTCAAAGTTAAGGCTTAAACTCTATCTATAATCCACTCTCTTTAGGAATTGCATTATGAAAGCAGATGAACTCTCATCTCCAGTCTGTGCTGCTACACGTTGCCACACAGACGGTGAGAGAAAGCAGTCCCACCGTTATACTTGTATGTAGATTCCTATCAATTGTTTTATACCTGGTAAAGGTGCAGTCTACTAGAATTTGCATTCATTTGACCCCAAAACCTGGGACTTCGGAGACAGGCTGTGATAATTGCAAAGGTGTTCGGGATGAGTGGGGTTGAGATGACCTCATATTTGTCTTTGCTCCTTGGGACATATCAGAGTTCAGCGATAGCAGAGATGAGAAAACACTGATTTTTGTGAACTGTCATCTTGTGACAACAGGAAAAATCCAATGGTTTCTGCATCTTTTTGAACTGTACTTACTAGGAACCTGAAAAAGGAGGGGATATAAGTCCATGTGGAAAGCAAAATAAAATTATGTCAGTGGTATTCAATATTAAGGACCTTTTACTTCAGAATATCACTGTAAGCAAACGAAAATATGGAGTAGTAAGCAAAATAATCTGTTTTCAAGTGAAGGTGCAGAGGGAAATATAATGAACACAGCCATACCTGAGCTAAGAAATTTGTTTCTATAATAAAGACTTGGAAACAAAGGTTGCTTGTATAAACCAATCAACCAGTCATGACTGTGTGTTAGTCCTAGAACCAAAATTTTTAGCCCCTGACAAAAATAACTGCTACCAGGTACCTACATCTCCCACTGCTCAAAGACTGATTTTAGGAAATAAAATTCTGCCCCAGGCTGCCCCACTTCTCAGGCACATGAGCTATTTGTAGTTTTCTCTGGAGTGGTGCCAGGCCTGGCACTGGGGTTTTGCAGCTTGTCTGCAGTTTCAGCAGAAAGGAGAAGGCTCTGTGTTTTCCATGAGGTGTCATGGCCTGGAGCTGTGCCATGGAAACACAAGGGATGGGAGCACCCTGAACACAGCATCCTCCTCTTCAGCAGCATCTTTCTATGTGTAGCACCTATTTAACTTTTTTTTTTTTTGACAGGTTTAAATTATTTCAAAACTCAGATTAATTTAACTAGCAGCAGAAGGTGAACCTGTATGGCTAACCCACTGCTGCAGAATGCATCAGATTGAAGAGCTTCATAATCGCCATTATAGTAATCTTGGGCATTAAGACCTCTTCATTTTTTTAACACAAAAGGGACCTGACTGTACAGCCTCACAGCTCCTCGAGCCAGGCAAAGCTCTGCCCTCAATTTCAATGGCAGCTGACACTACAGGATTTTGTCTGGCAGTTCCTAAGAAAAAAACTACAAAATGATTTCACTTTTTAAAGTGAAAATGCACATCCTGAATGTATAAATCCATAGAAGCTGAGTTATGGCCATGTGTACCAGGGGCCAGGGCCCAGTAACCTTTTCAATGGTCAGTAATGCTTGATGTGCAAATGGTGTTTTCAAAGTTGATGGCATTGCTTTTGAAGCAAGCTGCTAAGCCAGACAGGACCTGCCCTCTGCTGATGCTTTCATAGGTGGCTCAAAATTCTGTTTTTCATGCATTATATTTCTTTGCTCTTGTGTATTTCTGTGCTCCACAAGGAATTCTCAGGTTCCTAGGCTGGGATTTACCATAACAAGAAGGGCCCACAAACATCCATGCCTAGAGATGAAGAAACAACAACGGGGAGCTGTAACTTTTGCCACTGCCCTTGAGGACAGGCTGGTGGAGTGCTGGGCTAGGCCAGCTGCACCAGCCCACTGTGCCCTGCGCTTGTCCCCAGGCAATGTCACATCAAAGCAGAATGAGGGGGCTTATAACCTTTTTCTACTGAAAAAAGACTAAAATCTGTCTCCTCTCCACTCCTGTATTTACAGAGCAGGGCTATGTGGTTGAGAACAGACCCAGGCAAGTCCGTACACTGCAGCACTTCCCCACTCATACAATCCAGGTGTGAATCCAGCAGCATCCGACACTCCTGCATCCCATCCCCAGGGCTGGATGCGTACCCTGGTTTCTGGGGAGCACTCTGGAAAGGGTATTGCAGGGCTGAGTGGTCAGAACAAGCACTGGCCTCCGTCTCCTTGCTCCCCAAGGAGAGAAGATAACGGGGAGCGGTTTGCACAGCCCTATTCTGTCAGCCAAGAAGCAGACCATGACTGACAGCCTGGCTATTGCTGGAATAAATGAAGCTGTGATCTGAACTGGGACATGAGGTATTGCTGCAGAACAAATAAAAACTGAGCTAGAACTCCGTACTGCAGAGGTATTCATCCTTTGTGTTCCCTCAAAGAACAAGCCTAATCTACTAACCCAAGTAGATTAGTAAACAGTACATTCAGCTTTCAGAGACCTTCAGAATGTCTGCAGGGCTTGTGATGTAAAATAATATAAGTAAAGGAAATAAATGGAAATTTTAGTAAAAAAAAAAAAGAAACTGAAGTATTATAGCTGCTTACTTTCTCACTGCTGTGAGGAAGATCAGAGAAGAGTCTTTTGTGTCAGTTTTATTTTGAACCCATTTTGCTGCTGAATATGGGAAGAGATTAGTTCACTGCTAATTGTGCTGTTGGTTTTGTGATTCTATGAAAACCCCCTAAAAGTCTGCATGCAAAACCAATGAGGTAGAACATGTTTGACAAGCTTAGTTCCAACATGACCAATGTAGCAGGAAAAGATTTTAAAATCATTGCCTCTCTTCAATAACAATAGTACATACAAGTGTTTACAAGAGGATTAAAAGCTGCTTTAGTGAGTTGTATTAAAGATTCCTTTATCAGACAAGTTTTATCAGAAAACCTGTTGGAGCACTATGCGGCTAATCAGATGCAAACAGAAGCGGGTTATGTTACTGACTTTATTTCACTTGCTTTAAAAGGATGCACGATGTATCTGTAAAATATACACCATGTGTACAATAAGCCATACCTATTAACAGCCTGCCCAATTACAACAACAGCAAAAAAAAAAAAAAAAGCTCCATAAGCAACGACCCCTAGCACCTGGTAATTAAAATTGCTAATCACCAGCAATTATCTGGCACAGCTTTATAGCCAGGCGAAACAGTTTGACCCTTTGCCCACTGAAAGAAGAATGTTTGCTGTCTATTGATAAGTGCTTAGGCAAAGCTGTGCTGGGCTCACATCCATTAAGTGGCGACTAATAGGAAGTCAACAAAAGAGCTCTGACATCTGTAGTGGGCACTTCTAGCAGGCCAGGTTTGGGAGCACAGGTGTCTGATGGGCTCCTGCCAAAGACCAGAGTACAGGACATGGGGTCTATTTTCTTCAAAAGCAAACTTGAGTTGCCCATGTTTCCTGACGGGCTCCTCTGCAACCAAAGAGTAAATGTAGTAAGTTTCCAGGACAAAGATTAAAATAATTACTCTTCTCAGGAGTGGTGGCTTGTTTTCAGACTGTCTGCATGCATTCAAACACAGAGATATAAGAAGTTCTGTAGGCTCAGTCATTTAGGTAAAGATTGTTCTTTGGTCTATTTCTGTTCTTATTAAGTCTTGAGTTAAAGATATATAAAAATGTCTTTCTAGTGTGCTCTTTAAGTCTGAGCTAGAGAGTTTGAGATAATAAAGTTGGGGTTTTTTTTCCATAGGACACTATTATGCTCAAAGCTATAAAATACCCTTCCATTGTTATAGCTCCAGGAAGCTGCCGCTAGAGATTATTTGAACTACAATAAACAACTCCATTAAAGCTTCTGAGCTCACCAATGACTCTTATAAGGTCCTAGATAAAAAGATCAGATTTTTTCTTTTTTTTTCCTTTTTTTTTTTTTTTTTTTTTGAGGCAAGGAAAGAGAAAGAGAGAGAGTGTCTGGCAAAAATATTGCAAGCTTCTAATAATGAAATGACCTACAAAACCTGAAGGACAAAGCATCCCTTAATCACTCAGGAATGCAAATAATTCCAAGAACAGGCATCAGTGGAGATTATGAAGCAAGGAGCTGCTCACATCCAGTACCAAACCTCTGTAGCCTCATCCCTTCATTTAGAAGGGGCTTTGGGGATCTTAGCAAGTTGGAGTTTCGGTGTGAAAGGAAAAGACAAAGGATCGGTCCCAGGGTGCATATTTACAGACACAAGCAATTTGGGGGCATTCTGACTTGCACACACTATGCCTTTTCCTGCATAAGATCTCAAAACCCCTCCATGTACATCTTTGTACAGTGACATGTAAAATATGAACAGTTTTATAGATGGGAAGCAACACTGCTGGCATGATACTTGACAACATCTGCTAATCCAAAATGATTAATGAAGTCATTCAAAGCGTTCTCTCCCTTCCTAACTCTCTCTTAAGCCCATCTCCCAAGCTGTTTCAAGTTACTGGGGTTAGGTAGCCTGAAAATAACATTATTAACCCGTGAGTATGTTGGGAATAAAGCAGTGACAGCTTGCATCTCTGCACCTTTTGCATTGATAAAGCCTAGATTCTGACTGGATAACTCTTGTCCACAGAAGGCATCTCACTGAACTTGGTGTAGCTCCTGTTTAGCCTGTACGCAAACGTTCCTTTGCTAGAGAAGGAGCAATGTTATGATGGGCAAATACATCTCACTCTAACAAGGAGTAAAAATGCAGCTAGAGTTTACATCCTCACCTAGGAGCCTGGAAACACTTCTGGGTCATCCATTTCAAATGTAGCCCAGGAGTTCTCAAAATGCCTGTACTCTTTACCAAAGCCAACTGTAAACTTTTCAATAACATTTCAGATAAAAACATAAATAGATTAAAAAACCCCACACCTTTGTATTCCACACAGACTTCTCCCTGTGTAGAAAATAAAAGTTGAAGTTCATTTTTCTGCTTGAATTTTGGCACATGCATGGGTCATTCTCCATCAGATTCCAATTCTTGATCACTATTGTTACCATGGGATTGCTGGCTACTGTTGTTTGTAGGCTCCCCCAGTGTCAAAGAGCTGGATTTGTCTTTGACAAATCTTCAGTGAATCCAGAAAAAAAATTAATTCACTGGAGATACACCTACTTACAAGCTTGGGCTGTAAAGTGCAAACCAAGATGAAGCAATGTTTTATAAATTCTGGCGTTGCTTGACATTCAGATTCTCTTGCCTGCATGTCTAATTCAGTAACGATCCACATCAGAAAAGCATGCTTGCAGATTTGTGTAGTCTATCCATCATAGAGTGAATTATATTAAATGACTCTTCTCTGGGTTAGCTGAGGTAATGAAAATCTGAGGAAGAAGAGGGGGAATAGATTTTCCGACACTTTTTGCCATTTGGAGTCCATTAAATACCAATGGATTTCAGAAGGTTCTGTTCAAATTGAGACATCATGGCCACTCAGGTTATGAAAATCAACATTTACATTGAAGAGTGATTTTTAATACTATTGTCCAAATGCAAACGAAAGGAATGGACACTGGGGATAAGACATTCAGCTGGTTTTTGTTCCATTTTTGAGAGAGTGGGACTTTGGGGGTGGTAGTAGGATGGGTGAACGAATTCAGAGAACTGTAAATTAAGCCCACCTTTGAAAACTGTGGTGTCAAAACAAACTAGAAGATAGTGGTGGGGAGTTAATATACAGCTTGTGTTACCAATCATTCAATTTCCATTTCATGTATAATACGTGACTAACACAGAATGGGTGCACAAAATTCACCAAATCACTGCCACACAATAGTTTTCTCTTTTCTCTGCACATAGTTCCAAAACAAAACCAGCTTGCCCATTTCTCCTTCAGGTGAATGCCTGGCTGTGCCCCACAGGTCAATGAATCTGTTCTGGGCTTCCTTGGAAGAGAGGTCCAGAGTCAAGAGTCCTCCACTGAAAATGTCTTACTAGTGAATGCTAGACAATTAAACCTGGGGACTTCCTGCTTAAGTGCCTGTTAACCTCTTCTGTCCTGGGGATGAAGAAGAAATGAAGGAGGTAGATTTCAAACCATTCAAATGCTGCACTACATCAGGAGTGTTGGTGAGCTGTGCTAGTGTAGACACAGTCCTGGGGAGCACTCTGTCCCAGGATGGCATGTCTCAGGTAGCATACCAGCTAGTGCCTTCCCTGACAGCTTGCCAGCCCCGAGGATACACCTAGGAAGAGGAAATACACTGCTCTAGAAATAGGAAAGGCAAAGCCTACCTGACCACACTTCACTCAGTTTGGACATAGGGTAATAAACACACTCCAGTACTTCCAATGTTTTATGGAAAGATAGGCAAACACTCTGAGAAAAGAAGTCTCCCTTCCCCCAGCTTATATATGTTTGTGTGCATTCCTTCTTCAGCATCAGCTCTGTCTCACTCAGATTAAAACTCAGTGAATTTCCTCATACCTCCCTCTCAAGATCAGTCAGGCTTTTGATGAACAGTGATGCTGCTCTTCCTGGACTAGTCAAACTGCCGCTGAACAGCACAGTGTTGCCACGATGGTAAAAATCATTTCAGCAGCTCTCCTACCTGAAGTAGGGCACAAGGAATCACAAAAGAAAGAGAAAGGTGGAAAAATAAAGCCTATGTACCTGGGAGGATGATTTGTCCCAGTACATCTTGGACTTTTGACCAGTCTAGGAGACAGGTTCTTACAAGAAAGATACAAAATAGAAATACAGAACCAAAAAAGTGAAATGGAAAAAAATGATGAAAAAGCTCATTTTTAATTTAAAAATGTTCATAAACGGATGTTTTACAAATAACTTTAAAAAATTTCAGACTTATTTTCTGCCCAGTTTATATCTTGCAGACAGAAGCAGACAGCAATAGGAATGCTAAATCCTTACTTCAAGCTTTGCAGCCATGTTATATGAAGTTAAAATTACTTCAGAGTCAAAAACTGTAGACCTCATCTTTATGGAAAATGCAGTGAGTCTCACCAATTAGTGGGTAAGCAAAGAGACTATGAGGGGCACATAGTGTTTATATTTTTTGGCATGTGAGAGTTCTCACACTAAAAGCAGAGCCAAACCTCTCAAGCACTTTAGATTTTGCAGAGAAACAGATGTTTCACCTAAAGAAGGATGGCAACTTTTTACAGGCATGAGGCGGAGGACTGTTAAGCAGCTGCAGGATTGCTGCACCAGAAATCAGGAATTTGAAGTCAAGATCCCCCTTCTCTATAATTAGTTTTCATGCTGTGTTCAAGTGATGGTCCTGTGCACCCCCTGAAATCTCTTGAATAAGACAGTAGTGCAGAAAATTAATGTTGTGCTGACAGTATTTAGCCTATTTAGCCAATATTTATTCTGTCCTGCTCAAGTCTATCTCTTCATTTATTGTATGAGATGTCTGTGAAAGTACTGTGGCTTTTGGTTTCTTGAACAAAACTCTGTGGGAGCATTTTAAGGAGTTCAAGTACTTGTTAAGCAGCTTTGTTGGTAATTTTTCTGATTACTCAAATTTGAATAGAACAATATTTATTTCAGGAAAGCCATGCCAGGTTTGTCCATCAATTGTCAGATATTAGATCTCTGTCATTATGTGTCTTGCCCTTAGCCATTGCCCTGGGAGTACCCTATCTGGTACAGGAGGAAGAATGTTTTACAATTCCTGTGGCCCAGTTAAAAGGTTTTCTTAAAAACATATGCCTTTACCATTCTCAGATACATTTTAATGACAGAAAAACATGGTTTGGTTACCAGCTCAGTTACCTTCTGCTTTAATTGCTTATGGTTGCTGAATGCATGTTGAGCAACAATTTCTACTTAACGTGCTCCAGAATGTTCTCTTGACACCTCTTGACTTGTTTTACCTTTATTATTTGAAGAGACAGATATTTTTGTAATATCTTCTGGATGGAAGTCATATACAAATAGATTATTTACGTCACCTGAGATGTCTGCATCCTCCTTAGAAAACTTCCGGAATCTTCATAAATGCAGAAGTTTCAGCAACTCTCTGACTACATTTTCATATTCAAATTTGAAGTGAGGTTAATACATTGTAAATTGTTTTTAAAAGAAAGCCGGAGGGTCTTGGTCAAAGCTTCAGATATTTTACGTGCTCCTGTAGACTCTGAACATGGGAAACATAACACCAGCCAAGCTGGTAGATCTGGTGGTGCTGATGGCACTGCTGCTTCCATTTCTGCTGATCAATGTGAATTTAGCAGCAAACTATGCCTTCCTCTGTTAACCAGACTCAGCCTCTGGAATAACACCTTTTGTGAGAGAGAATGAACGAAAAGCCCATGCCACCTTGTGCTCCCAAGTGCTTTTCTAGCTGAAGTTGTGCACGTGGTTCCTGTCAAGATGAAGCAAGTGTGGGTGCTTTCCCATCCTTGGAAAGGTCTCCAGAGCCTAAAAAGGCGCCTGAGCCAGCCACAAAGACAGTGTTTCTGTGGAGGACAGCAGCCTTCATGGTTGCCACCTCCCAAGAAGGTCATCTTTATGAAGAAAGGTGGGTTAGACAGACATCAGGATGAGAAAACCCCTAGTACACAGAGACCTTATATCTTTCCAGGCCTATGCACCAATGTCTTCCAGTTTACAGGGTTTCAAATCCCTATGGTTTCATCTGGTAAACGTACTCCTAGCCCACAAAGAAATGAAAAGAGACCCTAATGATGGATGGAGGTTAGCCACAGATGTTTAGAAATGTTGATATTGGACTGATTTTTCCAGTCCTCTAAATCTGAAGAGAAACTTAACTAGACCTTTTAGACCAGCAGTACAAAATATTATCAGTGTGTCAGGCTGGGCTGCAATATTTCCCCAGTACCCTCTTAGAAGATGGAGAAGAGCTCCACTAAGTAAGAAACCTAGCATTTTTTTTAGTACATTTTCCAATCATAGGTTATTTCTGTACAATGAAAACTAAATCTTTGGACACCAAAGATCACCATTAAACTGAATAACATGACACACTCCATTTCAAAGCATTAGGATAGGGAGATCCTATGTCAGCGGACAACAACATGACTAAGTTTCTTCAGAGAGCTTAAATGGAATATTGTTATTGAGATATAGTGTCTTTGCTGAGGGATATAATGAAGGAAACAGCTCCAACAAACAGCAGAAAAGACTGCAGGAGTTGCTAAGAAAAAAAAAAAGTGTGGGAAGAAGTTAAAAATAAAAATAAATAAAAAATAAATAGGATGTGGAATGGGAAAGAGAGCCAAGAAAAAATGTTAATAAAGGTATTGGATGAAAGCCCAGAATAGAAGTACAACAAATACAAACAACTAGCAAATGTACTCATAACAGGGTGAAAATCAGAGTCTGTCCTCCCCTTGCGTGCAGAACTGAGCAAATAGAGCTACAGGCAATTTTGAAGAATAGCAGCTGGGAAGCATCCCGAGTATAAGCATTTATTTCAGCCCACAAGACAGAGAGACAGCAATGCCACCTGTGAAGTACTGAGAAGGAAGATGATGCACAAAATGGTGACACAATTCAAATATTCCATGTGCCATTTTTGGAGATTTTCAACATGATGGTGTAATAAATGTCTCAAGACCAGCTTTCCCAGTTGTTCGTACAATGCCCTCTCTCTAAAAATTTTATAAAGTATGCAAGGACCTTTTACCCAAGACCACCAGAGTACAAAAACAAGTTTCAGATAGTCTTGTGTACCTCATGGAGATGAGTAGTTCACACTTACTGGTTACACAGTGAAATATCTGTTTTTCTATTCACTGAATATTTGCACTATTTCAGGTTTATTTGAGAATTTCAACTAATAAACATTGAATATTATTGTTTATGTTTACTCTAAAATATTTGTTATCTCTAATAAAATGCTTCATGTCCAATAGTCAGAGTTCAAACTGTGAGTTTTCGTTTAGTATGGTCATCGTGTTATAGCTATTTCCTGGCTTGATAAGCATCACTTCTGCAACTGGGAGAGATGGAACAAGCCTCTGAAGAGAGGGTATATTTATACAGGACTGAAAGTTTTACACAATTGCAATCCTCCTTCTCCAAGCCTAAACATTGTTTTTGATAGTTAGAAGAGGTGTTTAAGAATAAAGAGATGATGTAGTCAATGACAAAATGTATTAACTGAATGCTAGTTTTAAAGTAAGTTTCCCATTCACAAAAAATATTAAAATATGCTGATTCAGACCAACTTGTAAAGGATTTGTTATCCTTTTATTTCTGTCAGAGCTCAGGCTGAGGTTTGTGATGCTACTTCCCCTTGCGGGCCCAGCAATATTTCTCTGACTTTATACAAAGTTGCACTTCCAGGGCAAATATATGAACAAAAATTACCATTTTTTATCCTCAGGTATTAAGATGGGCATGCTTAGAATTCTTAAAAAATAATCTTGTTAAGTACTTTAAGACTTTTATCGTTTAAGTAAACACACAGAGATTTAAATCTACATATGTAATTGGTGATGAAATAGTTTTAAGTGAAAATATGTTATTTTTTCACAGTATAAAATATTTCCATGTGAAAATGGGAAGGGGAGGATAAAATTAAAATAAAAATGGCTAAAGGGAAAAGCAAAATAGACAGGTAAATACCTAAATTGAAAATTAAATTTAAAAAACGTGGCAGAGAAAAGGATGTGGAAATATTCTGGAAGAGTTTCCTTTTATATTAAATAAAGATTTTTAAAAGTGGTAATTGGTCTTGTTAAACAATTTTCTGGTTCCCAATCTCCTTCAGGTGTCTCAAATCAGAGAAGCAAGATCTGAGACACCTAAGATGAACCACCACTTTTGAGAGAATGGGCCCATGATAGAAAAAAAATAGTTAAGTTCTTCCTATCCTGTTCGAATCCGCATGCACTCTCATGGGGCAACAAAAATTCCCCCTTGTTCCCAGGTCATCTCACATTACAAGTTTCAAATATTTGCTCGAAACCATGAAAACTGTGAAGATTCACAGAAAAGAGTTGGAAGAGTTCACAAAAGTGTTTTCTAACTTTGTTTGCAGAAAAGTCTTACCTTTCTTTACAAATGTAACACACAAATGTGTTTAAGGCCAGATTGGATGAGGCTTTGAGCAACCTGGTCTAGTGGAAGGTGTCCCTGCTGATGGCAGGGGGGTTGGAACTAGATGATCTTTAAGGTCCTTTCCAACCCAAACCATTCTATGATTCTATGAAATATTTGCCCAGGAAATTCAGTGACTGACAGAGTGCAAGCAAAAATAATTTCATCTCAGGTCGCAGAAGCTTGACAGAATTATGGATAGAAGAAAATAATGTCATATAATGGAAAGGATTAGGCAATTGTAAGAGGTAATACAGACATGTCTACCTCCTTAAGCAGAATCTGCTCCAGAAGCTGAAACATTTATTTAGCCAGTTCCCTTTCCTAACTACCGCCTTCCTTTTCAAGACAGTTTGGTTTAAAAATAAAGGCTTTGGGCATGTTTTTAGGCTTATATAGTTCTAAATTCCCTTTCCGTCTAATGAAGACAAGAGGCCCAAATCCTCCTGTCTCAGGGTCAAACCGCAGACCCACTGGCCTTTGCCTGCTGGATCAAAGCAAACAAACTCCTAAAAGTCCCTTCTGTTCCTCAAGCTATGTACAAGTAGACACTTCCTGCTCTGCTTTTCTTCTGGCCGTAAGAAGAGAAGCTCCAGGCATCTTTTCTGAGGGTTTCAACAAAGTCATAGATATCTCAGGAAAGTTCCTCTCAGCAGATATTTCACCTTCTTTCAAGAAACCCAGAAAACCTCAGTATTGGCTACAGGGATGTTCCCGTTAAAGAAAATGGTGACACAATTGCAATTTTAGGAGGGGTGAGCTCTGTTTTTCAATAAATGAAATAAATATAGCGAATCTTTGACCAGACAACAAGCAGAAGGTTGGCCTCTACTTCACGCAAGGAAACTCAAATACTTCTTAAAAGAAACACAAGTATTATATGGGGCTGCACAATGGGAAGCCCACTTTGGGTGTGCAGCAGTTCTCCAAGAACAGCTGTAGTTTCAAGTATGTTGTAACAATGACAGATATGAGATAGACACATATATATATATATAAAATCTATACATACACACACACAATGTGTCCAGGCCTTAGGATCAGAAGATAAGATGGGCAGTGAAGGCTCAGAGGTCTTTCAAACTATACTTTGCTGAAGGAAGTGAAGCTTAGAAATTACAGACAGAGAGGCTTAAAGGACTTTCCAAATAGGTTTTTCAGCAGTTCAAGGTTCTGCTGTTCACCATTTTGTTACTGATAATGAAGTCAAAACTGCAGTTACAGAATGTTTTACAGAACTTTAAAATCCAAGATGTGGAGATATTTTACAACCTACAATGCCTTTACTACACTCTTGCCCACATTTATGAAGAGCTCTAATTTCAGATTTCAGAGGACTATGTGTACCAATCCTGCTGGTGTAAACCCCTCAACTCACTGAGGATTTAGCAAGTAATGTATGGGGCTTAAAGGAATAGCACCCCTTTTTATAAAAGGACACCACGTGTGGGTGTCTAAAACCAAAAGGACTCTTGAAAAACACTGGGAACAGACATTAACTGATTAAATTTTCAAACTGCATGAAGTTATTAGCCAGGCGTGAATGATCATGTTCAGGATAAAACATGATGAGAATAAGAAGGGTTTTCCTCCTTTTACCCAAAGAATTACAGAAAGTTAATACCCAACAGAGCAGATTTCACATGACTGGAAAAAATATAAAAGTGAAAGGAAAAACGATTATTGGTAAAATGGTTGGCATGGCCTACTCAATTCAACAGCTTTGTGGAAGGGATTTAAATCTATGCCATTTAGATATTAGGCATTGCTGAAAGAAAATAAAAGCAATGAAAGTTTTAACATTCTTCTCTCCAGAAACATCATGGTTAGATTTTTCCTGTAAAACATTAGTTTAGGTTTTACAAAGTAGGTAATTAAGTGCTTACAAATACACTGCCCTTATAACTGGAGTGGCAGCAACAGTGAGATTCCCTTTCAAATTATACTCATGAGTAAGAACTGGATGTATTTGGTGCTACTATTTGACTTTTCAGTACTGATATCAACAAAGTTCTACCAATGCAGCCTTTACATCCAAGGCTCCACAACCAAAAATATGGCACATCATAGAAAAAAACGTCCTGGTAAAACTAACACATTTTATACTGGTGATGAACAAGCCAATATCTTAGGTTACTCCTGATTTAAGCTATTCATAAATTTCCCTTTAATACAGTCATCACCAGAGGGTTAAAATTCTTGGATACAAATCTGCAGGGAACTTCCCTGTAACCCTCATCCCAAAAGAACAACCTGTTTGCCCTTATTACATGTGGAAATACTTAGACCCTTGTGAGTAACAATACCATTACATTTGAAATAAAATCAGACCAAATAAGAAGCATCTAATTTTGTTTCATAAATAATGGAGAACCCATCACTCTTCTCCTTTTTAAAAATGTGAGAGGTAGTTGTTCCATCCTTTCACTCACCCAGGACTTGAATTTCTTTGTTGGCGGTGAGGAAGCAAATCTATGTGTGAAACAAGAGCTGCAAACTGGTAAGTGTCTTTCTGTAATCTAAGTCACTAGCATGACCATATAGCCTGCTGGCTACAACATGAGCTTAACACGGAGTGTATTAAATAAAGGACAGTATTTTGACCCATGTTCCAGGGACTGTAACAGGACATTTAACAGCCAAAGAACAAAGTGTAGTTTCGGATTCATCCACTGAGGTTTCTGAATGGTTAATTGCAGGGGGCAGAAAGTAAAATTTTTTCTCCTTGCCTGATCTTTATGGAGTCAGTCCTCTGATTCCTACTGACATTTTACTCTGGCAGGGCACAGTTCTTTAGGTTTGGGGGTTTTGGGTTGCAGGTTTTTTTGGTTCTGCATTTTCTCTCTTTTCATTCTGACAACACATGTTTTCCACTGTAACAACTAGACATATCGACCATAAGGGAGGCCTGGGCTCCCAGTCCGTATGTGGCACCTACACATACATATCGAAGTACAAATATCCTGACTTAGAGCTGAGCTCCAACCCTGTAAGTCTTGGAGAATATAATAGGCATGAGAAGTGGATGAGGAGACAGTGGTGGTTTCTGCATCATCTAAGAGATGCTGGTTTCTGTACACCAGCAGCCTAACTACTTACAAGGTTTTTGTAGGTATAACAGAAGACCCTCAAGAAGAGATCTGATAGAACAAGATGAACTGCAAATTTTTAGGAAAAACTTTCCTCTAAAGTGGAGAGAGCAAGGAGATGTTTATTTGTATGTTGAATAAGTGAATAATGGAGGTAGGAGTTTTTCTGGCAGTGCCAAATAAGATGGGGAATAGCCATAGAAGAAGGTGCAAGTCAGTGGAGAGATGTCATGACCCAAGAGGCCACCAGTAGACTACATACCCTTTGAGGTTTTTGCCTTCCAGAGCAGGGAAGCAGCTCGTCTGTTGATACCAAGTCAGGATGTGAGGCTGAGGATGGGAATGACATGTATAGAGATACTGAGGAGGTCAATCTAGAGATGGTTTCCATAATGCACTGGAGGCCTCTGGAGGAAATGCAGGAAAGGTCATTAGAGAAGCACAGCATCTCACCTGTCCTGGAGCCCTCTGGAAGTATGCACAGGCAGCTGGAGCCACAGAGGCGTCCAGCATCCAGAAAATTGGAACTGGGCACAAGAACCAAAAGTACAGCCACCACACCCTGTGAACTTTATGAAGCTTTTAAAGGCTTTTGGGGTGCACACTGCACCCTGACAGCCCTCTCCTGGAAAAAGCAACCCCACAGAGATCCAGCATTACAACAAGTGCAGCTTAGCACTCCCCAGGTAAGACTGCTCAGACAGCCCACTCCACCATCACTCAAGATTGGGTTGCACATCCCTCGCCTTCCTGAAGATCATCCTGAAATCATTCCAGTTCAGTATTATGGGGGCCAAACCACCCCAGGTGACACTCACATGGGACTTCTGGAGGCATTTGCACACATCCACACAGCCACTGGCAAACATGCTTCATACAGATCAGCTCAGATGCAGGATTGATAACTACCAGTGACCCAGCAGTCTCAGACGTGGGGGCTGAAGCTCATGTCACAGCTGAGAGGCTGCCATGAAGAATGAGAATACCTTACTAGTGTTATCAGGCATACTGTCATGTAGCAGCAGTACCTCTGTGAGCTGGTGTTGGCAGATGAGAAGGGAGCAATGCACAGCTGCCACAGGGTCTCCCACAGGCAGGTACAAGCTGGGTGCTGTGGGATTGATAGGCTGTTGCCAAATCTCCCCTGGGAAGTGTTGTACCTGTCGCCCATACAGGGACAGCTTCATTCACACCTGGCTTCACGCGCAGGGCTGGAGCAGGAGTGAGGATGGAGTGAGGATGCCGTGTGTGTCAAGGACAGCCCAAGGATGGAGTGAGGATGCTGTGTGTGTCAAGGACAACCCAAGGAGGCCTCTGACCACCGAACTTTTGGGAAACAGAACAGCAGTGGTCTCATTATTTTAAGAGATCACTTAGCTACTTAAATGAGGGTGATGACACCTTGCAAGATGGCTCTGTGCAGAGTCAGCAGCAAGCAGCTCTGTTCTGCATTCACGGCAGCTTCAAGGAAACTGAGGCTTATCTTAACATAGTGCATAATCCCGGGATGCAGTCCCTCGGTTTACTCCTTAATTATTCACCACCATGGATTCCTTGTTAATTTGTGTACAGGGTGGTAATCTTGATGAAGATCCTGTGTCACAGGTAAATCAGGTTATTACTGTAACATGTTACTGTTACAGCCTATAAATTTCTGTAGTCATTCCTATTTGCTACACATAACCGTTGCGGAGTAACATAGAAAAGAAATGGTTTTAAGATTAAACCAGTCAAAACCCAGAATATTGTTGTGCCTATTATTTCAGTTTTATTTTTGTTTCCCATGTTTCCATGTTTATACAATGCTGCAGGTAAATGCTGTCCAATTTTTTTTTTCATCATTGCCACATTATCAGGGCATGCAATATAATAAACAGATCTGTTAAAGCACCAGTGATGTCTCTATTGGCAGATTTATAAAAGAGCTCGGTGACCTTGGTTAATTAGCCATGTAATAAACCAGAACTGAAAGAGCCTATTCCCACAGACCACAGCACAGCACCCCTCCGCCCCCCGCTTGTCAGAGAGGCTCTGAATGGGAAGTCAGCAGACGCAATGCAAAGTGCAGCCACTTAGCCTTAGAGCCCTTTGGAACATAAGCAAAGATTCACAAAGACATTTCCTTCCAGCCACCGATTAAGAAACAGTCTTTAAAACAAAAAGATAAGTTTTCTGAAGTTATATTTAGGTAAATGTGTATATTCCTAAAGCCCCACAACACTTGTAGTTCAAAAAAATCTTATAATTATTTTTATTTCAGAAATGTTTTCTATAAATTCTCTGATTTATTTGTTTTCATGTTTTTTTCAGATATTTCAAATTGGAAAAAACACCCTCAATTAATGGCTAATATTGTATTCTTTAAATGTAATTTATTTTGTACTCATACAGTGCAGTCCTCTTGAATTGTAAATCATGCTAATAAAAATTATATGGAAAAGAGTGTTACATGTATTTCTGTTACTCACTTGATTTTACTAAAATGTAAACTTCAAAAGTTAGAATTATGCTATAAAAATAAAATGGTTGGCCTTTTATCTGAGGGCAGGAAGTAAAATGAATACAAATTTTTAGCAGATTCTTTGACTTTATCCTATCAGACACTAGAAATAAAAGCTTATTTAAGTGCAAGCAAGAATCACTACAGTTTTAAATTCACCCACATTTCAATTCATAACAAGCATAGCCACAAATAACCACAGCCACAGAGTTAGTATTATCTTCTGCAAGTGCAACAGTTTATCTGATTGTTACAGGAATTAGTTCTTTCTTAAGTAAACTTATGTGAAGCCCGTGACTGCTATCTTTTCATGGCATGCTCCTGAGTTCTAGTGGAAAGAGAAAACAAACAGAAAACCCAAACCCCTAAGAAAAGCTAACACTGTTTTTTGTATCATTGACTGTCACTTCCATACAGGACAGTGACTTGAATTTCATAGAAAAAAACAATATCATGATCAGTAGTTTCTATATTTAAACCTATTTTTTGCTCCAGAATAGTTTTCATTTTCTAAGTGAACATTAAAATTATGGTGTTCTTATGCAGTGAAACTAAGGAATATCACTCTGATTTTAAATCCTATACATCTGTTCATCCATTGGGATTGCTTTAGCTGCAGTCATTTCTTTCAGTACTGTAGATCATAGTAAATTCACATGAACAGAAAGTTTCACTGGGTCTGCCAAACCGTCTCCATTATCCTGGGAAAGTTTTAGAATATCAAGCACAAAAACATCCTTGACAAACCTGAGATTACAGCTGGTCATAACAAACTTTTCCCTAGATATTCTTGATTGTCGAATCCCAAATTAAAGTGGGAGGTGTATTTAAGCAAAATACAGTTGCTCACTCATTCTTTGTGTTTTCTGATGTGATCTAAGAGATCCTTGGAATGTATCTAAAGGCTCAGGAAGCTACACAGCTGCATGGCTCAGCAGCTCATTCGATAGACAATGTGTGTGTGTGTGTCTGTTCACATTTATAAAATTGAAGATTTTATTATACATGTTATAAATACAAATGCTAGTAGTCATACAGGAATGTGAGCAATTGCCATGACTTGCAGTAAGGATATGCATAAGCAATTCAGGATCAGACATTTCAGATGAATTTTCCATTCAGTGTTCAGCTTCTAGGGTGACTAGAAGCCGTATATGAAAAACCTAATTACACGGAAAGAGGGGTAGATACATACTGATACAAGGGGCCATTATAGATTAACGTGAAATTGCAGAAAATACCAGCAAGGAGACAAAGAGGAAGAGAGACAGGAGCTGTGGGTTAGGCACTTTCCTTAGACCCTGATACTGAAAACACTTCTGTAATGCCAACCAACAGGACCCTTCCCAGAAACAAAGCTGGGCGCAGGTTTAAGAGTTGGTAGGACCAGGGCTCTTACAATTTAAAAATGTCACACTACATAAGGTACATTTTGTTGGCAGGGTAACAATCCTACCAAGAAGACTCACTGGATACTGAAAATAGGCATGTGAACTACTATCTCCTCTGGCAGACCCTGGTCCTGCCATGTCCCACGTGTCAGTGCAGCCACACAGAAGGCCCAGGAGCACAGCGGTGGGTCCCCAGACTGCGATGGGGGCCATGCAGAAGCAGAGCTGGAGGTGTCGGTGGTCAGTCCACTGGCGAAGTCCCAAGGACACCACACCAGAAGCCAGCTCACTTCCCACAGGAGGGTTGCCACTGCTGCAGAAACATACACCCAGGAGCGTAATTTCCTAACTGTATAAAACATCTGCCCCAGAAGAGAAAAGTTTGGAAATGTCAGCTGCAGGTATGCCTCTCCTCCCTGATCTCCAGCTCCTTCAGGTCTGCAGCTGCTAAGGCTGGAGGAGGATGCCCTCCTCTGGCTACGCTTCCCATTTTCGCCAAGCCTCCGAGGCTGAAGAGAAATCACTTTGAACACTGAGGCGGGGAGCTGGAGGCAATTACTTGTGATTGATAGCACTAAATATGAAACCGCATGTACCTCATCCATGAAGCATGGAATCAGCAGCATATTGTTAGTGGGGGAGATGAATGGGGCTTGAGATAACCTTGGCAAATTAGGCATATGTTAGCATTAAGCTTTGTCAGTAAGCAGGCTATAAATTACAGACATATTGTAACTCCATAAACTCATCTAATGAATTGAATGACAGTAGTAATTTAAGGCAGAATGGAACTGTTTAACCCTTTTAAGAATTTAGCTCTATTTCTATATTATGCAACAATCCAAACTGTATTAAAAGGTTGCTGTTCCATATATACTGCAAGATACCATAACCACAACAGAGAAACAATTTTTCCACGTTTGATGTTCATTTTAACGAACAGTTGGCAACCTGTGAATTATTTTACTTATGAGTTGATTAAAAAAGAATGGAAAAAGAATGGAATAGCTGGGGGGAGGGGTGTTCCTGGCACATTCTCTTACTTTATCAATATTTTTCTGTATGATCAAGCTAAATATATTTAAGACACAGCATGCCATGCATTTCTAGACTACTGCTAAACACCTCGGGTGGTGTTACAAGGCACAAGGCTAAAGGGCAAGTGACTTCAGTCATAAGAGAAGTGCAATAATCCCTTCAAAATGCATGGCCTGCAGTGTCTTATTGCTATTCTGAAATTGAATTTATAAATAAAAATAAGAGGAAAAAGTCAATCTCCCACATTTACTGGCTGCTGTTGGCAGACATGCCATCAGTGACTGCTAATCCAGGAATCTGAAGCCATTTTCTATTTTACTGTGTATTTCAGCCAAAGAAACATTTGGAAATCACTGGTACATCGACGGCATAAAAGGGCATTAAATCTAAACCAGAACATTCAATGTAATATATTATTAATTAAAATTCATTTTTGTAATAAAAAAGTATTTTTGTTTTTATTCAGCTAGAAGTAACTTAAGACATTAATATATCAACTATACCATAGGTATTGTGTACTTTTAAGGAGATTTTAGGAAATCACACTTTTTCACACACTTCTACGCACTTGGTCTTAGCACTTATACAAACCACTAAAAAATTTCTCATTAAACTTTTGTAGAATACTGGCCTTTATGCACATCATTCACCTTAAAAAGACACATCAAATGAAAAAATCCAGGAGCATTTATCTCGGTGCCAAGTGACAGAAATGAGGGTGGCAGTCCTGTGGGATGTAAGGTTGGAAGAAGCCCTTGGCAGAAGGGACAGTAAGCAGAAGGTGAAATCCTCAACTTATGCAATTTTTTATTGAGTAAATAATCATTACTTTTGCTGTCCACCCATGATAATAAGCCATATAAGAAGAAAAATGACAGGTTTCAGGGATAGCTCAATGTGAAAAAAAGGAGGGAGAGGTACAGTTACAGATAATTTTTCTTGTGTGGCACTTTGCAGTTAGCCCTTCATGCACATTTCTTTTTAGAAAAGAATAATTTTTATCACAACGTCAGGAAACACAGGTGCATCACTAGCTCTGTTTTGGTCAATGAAGAAATGAAGCCTCCATGGGGCTCACCCTGAGTTACAGAGTCTGCAAAAAAGCCAGGAGGAGGCCCAGTCCTCATCAGCCCCCTTCTTTTAACACATGCAGTGTTAACACCATGCCTGGGAAGGTGCTTGAGGTCAAAGACAGCCTTGCTGTTGCCAAGAGTTGCAATACAGTAAATTTGGGAGTACAAGGAAGATAGCAGGATACTGCAACAGCCAACAGAAATGTAATAAATCTTGAATAGGTCAGGGTAAAAACATGATTTGTGAGCAGCTGGCATGGAGAGCTTAGTAGAGTGCCTCTATGTGCCTCTTCTTCCAAACCCAGGTGCCTCCCTTGCCTGTGTTTCCTGTGTGAACTGGGGCTTCCTCTTCTCCAGAGTTCCCAGCCCCATGTTACCCTGGAACAGAGTCAAAGGACTGTAATATGAAAATAAAAATATAATAAAGCTTGTAACTTTGTTGTGGTACCAAATATAAAAGAGGATTTTATTTGGGGGGTTTTTTTTGTTTTGTTGTTGTTGTTTGGGTTTGGTTTTGGGGTTTTTTTGTTTAATTAAGTGCAATTATAGCACACTTTTCCATTAATGTACATGGAGTAGAATTTGGGAAGGCTTCCTCAAGATGCTTGTTGTTATCACTTCCTTTAGTTCTGTCCACATCAGAGTTTAAATCATGTTTCAATAAATAGGATTAAATCTTAAGTCTCATGGGTCAAAAATCCGCTGCTTCTCTCTGGATCACTGCTTTCTTCCAAAGGAAAAAATTCTCCAGAGAACTCCATGACTTTCATATATATTTATGAAACTTATATATATTTAATATTTTCTTAAAATAATAATGCACAAACTTATCTGCTTTGTGAGTGTTCAGTGTGCCACATATTCAAGGTTGTTGACACTCAGGACACAATATAAAGAGTACAATGAAAGATGTCAGCACTTCAAATAAAAGTAAAAATGTCTAAGAAACAGAGCTCATTTAAGGCAAAGAGCGTTATGTTCATAGTGAAAGAATTTAAAGCAACAGCAAGTGGAAAATCAATGTAATTCTTGTAAGACTGACAGAGTGAGGTAGGAATTTACACAGAAAATGCTCCATTTACTCAACTCTGTTTCTAGTCCTGGAAGGCAATGATACTTTGAGCTACTGGTGAGGACTTTTATGAGACAAGCAAGTAAAATCATTCAGCAGTGAGTAGCTGAATGATTTTTGTGCAGTACCACAGCAAGGAGGAGAATTTGAATACTGAATGTTCTGTAACTGTACTTTGTTATTTCAGAAAGGCTATATCCTTGCAGCCAGAGCAGAACAACAGCTATAGTCTAACAGTCTGTTGCAACATCCTTCTTCTGCATGGCATAGCTGGTACGAGGCTTTGAGTGTAAATGGCTCATCACTGCCTGGATGTGGCTGGGAAGCTCAGCTGCTAATGATGATTGAGGTGGTAACGAGATGGAAAAGGAACAGCCAGCTGTGGCTGAAGTGAATATTGTCTTTTAATACAGTCACCTAAACTCTGCTCCCAGTGTGGCTGCTCCTGAGATGTAGAGCACACGGCCTCGGGCAAATGGCTGTAAGGAAGCCTTACACTAAGGGGATTCTGAAACGCAGCTTTCTGCACATCCTAACCTCCAGGTTTTGCCAGCTCCAGCCCTAGGCTGCCTGCTCTCAGCCATCCCTCACCTCTTAGTGCAGAAGCCTCAGGGAAAAGGGTGGAGGTGCCTCATGCCATCGGGCACCCTGCACACCTGAGATATCTGAGGAGCTGACTGATCTGATCCAGGACCTACTGTAGACTTACTCTCACCCTTACAGGACAGCTGAGGAGCCAAGTCAAGTGTCCTGAGACCACCTATGTGGGTCTATATGCCTGTGTTTAGGCATCTGAATTTTTCCCAACATTTACATGCTAAGGGCTCACAAGGTGTTTTCAGGTACTCACCAATACTTTGTGGATGCAGAAGCCAGTTGTTCTTCCAAAAAACAAATATATAACTTTCATACTTATACTACCTTCTTTTAAATGTGAAATAGCTCTGTTAAAACACATGGACTATCTTTCATGTGCAGAAAGAAGAAATTTAAATTTAAAGACAATAAA
The DNA here is from genome assembly GCF_000700745.2 of Antrostomus carolinensis. NCBI lineage: Eukaryota > Metazoa > Chordata > Aves > Caprimulgiformes > Caprimulgidae > Antrostomus > Antrostomus carolinensis. The sequence continues at coordinate 6,742 of NW_010296839.1, read as the reverse complement.
TTCAGTTTATCTCGTATAGCAGAAAGTATTTCTTCTAAGTATCCCTGAAGGAAAAAAGTGACTACTCAGAAGAAAAAAGTGATTATTTGTGAGCTTACGGGTGTGCATCTGAGGCAGATCCAAGGTCCCTCTCCACATTACAGTCAGAGATCACAGGGCCAATACAAACACCTCCATAGGAGGAAGGAGTACAAAAATGCCTATGGATAGTTACCTTGCTTGCATAACATGGGAAATTCACAACCCATGCGTGGAAGGAAAGAAGCTGCTTCCAACACATTTCCATCTTCTGTTTAGCAATGTTGTGTTTCACAAACATTGCATATCAATGAAACTTTGTAAATGCCTAAATAAGGGCATAGTGTGAGTGCTCCAGAGTTTTTGGTACAAATCTGACCTCTAAATAAAATTGGTTCTTCATTCCAGAAAAGATTACTATGACCTTTACATCTCCATTTTCCTAATGGTTTCTTCACTACAATGACAAAATTGAATGACTATCTCAGCCATCTGTAAGATTTGGAATTAAATTTACCTAGTGCAAATCAATAAAGTGAAAATCAAAACTAAAAGCCTGTGCTCATTTTTGCAATACTCTATGTATAATACTACTTCACATTTAACCTCTGGACTAAATGGTGACTCCATAACTAAGTCAGTCACTGAATGCATGCTTTCCATGCTTCAGTAGGATCAAACTGTTTAGACAAGCAATGATTAATGAGATGATCTGCTAAAAGTGATTTAGAGAAACGATACCTACTCAATCCTGAGTTTGTTAGACCACCAAGTCAGAAAACCTACTCCAGATACATATAAAATTAACTTTTCAATGGAAAATAGGCTGAATTTTGTTTCTGCTGTATAAATATTACATGGCCTAGTTCTAGTGAGGGGACACACACAGAGGAAGGAATCCCCATCCTAGCAGTGCCAATGGAATGTGTGGTAAGAGAGCAGCCATTTCCCCCTTTGAGCTGTGGGAATCTCACAGCTGTGGACTCAGGTCTTCTGCTGATAACAGCCAGTTTCTCAGGGACACTCACAGGACCAACTGCATAAGAAACTCCCTGTTCCTAGGGCTGTTTATCAGCAGATCTCAGAAAGACCTGCAAACATCTGATTTTACAGCTGGCAACAGGTAGGTGTAAAAGGAGCTGAAATAATTTTCCAAAAATAACATCAGCAGGGAAGCAGTGCTGGGAGCTGAACCCCACTTTTCCCAAGCTCAGGTCCCTGTGACTGCTGAACGGCAGTGCTGCTGTGCTGTGATGCTGGAGGGTAACAGCAAACAGGCAGCAGAGTCATCACCCTCCAAAAAGCCTGGTCTGTGCACCAGCACTCCCTATCCCACTGCTCCCTCCCAGAGATAAGAAAATCCCATTTACCTTAAGGGAGAAGGGGTCAGACCCAACAAACACTGAAGAACACCAAGGTGTACTGACAGATACCACTTAATGGGACTATTTCTTATTACCTTGCCTCAATAGTCTGTAACCTGTCAAAAGGGGAGAGTCTGACATTTTCGAATCATAGAATGGTTTGGGTTGGAAGGGACTTTTAAAGGTCATCTAGTCCAACTCCCCTGCACTGAGCAGGGACATCTGCAACTAGAGCAGGTTGCTCAGTGCCCTGTCCAGCCTGACTTTGAATGTTTCCAGGAACAGGGTTTCTACCACCTCTCTCAGCAACCTGGTCCAGTGTCTCACCACCCTCATTGTAAAAAATTTCTTCCTTATATCTAGTCTAAATGTACCCTCTTTTACTTCAAAAACCATTACCCCTTGTCCTATTGCTACAGATCCTGCTAAAAAGTTTGTCCCCATCTTTCTTAGAGGCTGCCTTTAAATACTGAAATGCTGCAATAAGGTCTCCCCCGAGCCTTCTTTCTCCAGGCTGAACAACCTCAGTCCTCTCAGCTTTTCTTCCCCAGCCTAAGGTTTAAGTGCACTGGTAAACACTCAGCAGGAGCCATAGCACACAGCCTCTCCAAGAGAAGTGATGTTGTGAATAGCATGGCCTGCAATATCTCATCTGCCTTCCCAGCAACCGACCCCAGCGTGCACAGCCATCCAGGCATGGTGGCAGCCAGGAGCAGAGAGGTGCTCACTCTTTCATGGTGCTGCTGGGTGCCACACAAAATCTGTCTGTTCACCAGTCTCAGCCTGCTGGCTTCAAGCTGCTCGTGCTGGCTCTGCACTGGTTTCTCAGCAGCACAGGCATGGTATGGAGGGAGAAAGCATCTGTGCTCCTGCTGCCACGGCTGGGAGCCTCTCAAGAGCTCTCATCAGCTCACAGGGGCTGGGAGAGCTCCTTAGCCTGGGCAGATAATGGGTAACCAGCTCCTTACAGGTCTCTCTCCTCCTACAGCACCAATGTAATTAGTCAGTGTTTTGCTGGAGGTAAATATTAATTAACTGAGATGAGCTTTCTTTTTACCTTAAGATTTCAATTTAATTTTTACTCTTGAATCCAGGATATGCGTCACATGAGAAGAACACATTAGTGCATTAAAACTGAACATTAGTGGAGATTGTGGAAAGATAGGAGGTATAATTAGCTTTCAAATAACATACAAGTGCAAGTAGGCAGTATGATAATATACATAAATAATAATAATATATCACTGCTCGAGATAAAAACACCTATTTTAACAAAGGACACAATCAAGATGATTTCTAAAGATGGTTTTGAGAAGTGCCTATTCATCCCAGCCTTGTCTGAACTAGTCTACAGGTTTTGCCTGAAGTGCTGGTGTGGCCATGTCCCATGCCCAGTAAGGGGTAAGACCTAAATAAAGTGTCCTCCCTCATCCCACCACCTTCACTTTGGTTTCTCCTGGGAGCACAACTCAGGCAACTGGGTTAAAAGAAAGCCACAGTTTTTAGATTAAAATTATTCTACTCTGAAGTCTTTGTCTTACTTTTATGAATAACTCTAACCTTATTCCCGAAAAATAAAGTTTTTTATAAAAATGCTGATTTATGGCACCTCCTCAAGCACTGAATAGAAATGGATTAAGTTTTTGGAAGTTCTGGATGAAACTAGCATTTGCCCACACTGGTAACTGTAGCATTAGTTTCTAAGCACAATTAGACTAGATGTGAACCCAAAAACATGATGACTGACCCCGGCTGCCTTTACTGTAGATGGCAGCTAAAGTTGGCTGACTTTGGCTTTTACCACACAGTGCTGAAGTAAGAGGCGGAACAAGCAAAGGCAGGAAGCTTGGCTGGACCCCATAGGTGGGAAGTTAAACCCTGGGTCTCCATACAAATTCCTAAAATCTTTCTTGCATGCACTTTGGGAGTTCAGTCGTGTCTGAGGTGACATTTCTGGATGGGCTCGTGCTCTCTGTTGACTTTGATGAAGTCACGCTTTTACAGTGTTTCGTTCAGTGAGCAGCAAAGTTAAGCCAAAACTGAGGAGGCACCTTCTGAAAAGTGGAAACAGTCTATCAATCTTTGATAAGACTGATTTCAGATTACAAAGAAAGAAATCCTCTAACTCAAAGTTCATGTGAGTTAAAATGGTAAATCATAAAAAAGAACAATATTAAGTGTTTGTATAGTTTCAAAATGCTTCACAGGTATGAATTAATTAGCTGTAGTATGAGTAAAACACCAGATGTTAAAATGTTCATGGATTTCATTAGGGGCCAGACGTCATTACATAGAAGAAAGCCTACAGGTAGAATAGTTTGCAACAAGCTCTGACCCCATGGAAGCTTTGAGAGTGCTAAAGGGAAAATTAGAGTAAGGAAAAGTTAAAATGTTCATGGATTTCATTAGGGGCCAGACGTCATTACATAGAAGAAAGCCTACAGGTAGAATAGTTTGCAACAAGCTCTGACCCCATGGAAGCTTTGAGAGTGCTAAAGGGAGAAGGGAAGAAAAGGGAAGGGAAGGGAAGGGAAGGGAAGGGAAGGGAAGGGAAGGGAAGGGAAGGGAAGGATGGTTTAAAAGCAACAACACTTTTGAGCATCACAACCAATTTGCAGCATTTGTTTTTCAAGGAGACAAGTGAAAAAAATATTGCAATTGTTTAAAAAATGAAGAGGAACAGATGCAGTTAATAACTCAGGAAACAATGATTCATTAATTAAATTAGGGATCAGAGTTCTTGAAACAGCATGCGAGGAATTAAAAATTGGTCTGATGGATGACATTAAATGTCAGACAATTAGGATCATATTTGACAGAACAGAGGTTTAGCAAAGAAACATAAAGTTTATAAAGAACACTTTAGTAGCTTCTGGAAATGTCTTCATTTCAATAGATTTTCTTAGTAAATCAGATGAGGACAGAACTCTGTCAGAAAAGGCAAGTTTGAAATTCATACAAATTAATTTTCAAGACTGTTCTAACCTCACTCTGTTAAATCAATTCCCAAGCAATATACTGAATTTTGACCAATGCTTTCTCATTTATCTCAAAATATTGGTGGCCCTTTCAAACATAAATCGATAGCCAAAATTCATAGACTTGAATGTTTGTTTCCATTATGGTCAGAAAATGATTGCATTTACCAAAATTGTTCACACAGGCCTTTTTCTCCACAGCGAAGAGACGAGCAACAGTATTTCTGACCCTGAAATCTTTGTGTTGGTGGAAACAGGCCTCAATGGTTCCTTTAAGTGAAGTGCAGGCGTTGAGATGGTTTTTCTTATCTTTTGAAGATGTCAGTCTTTCTTCTTTCTCCTGTTTTCCTCTTACCTGTGATTCTTGCAGCCTAGAAATAGGCCTGTTCATCTTGTGAGCAATATTGGAGGTAAAGCTCCTGACTGTTATTATCTCCCTTCTCATAGCAGTCACAGGAATAAAGTGAAGAGGCAGATGCCATGACCTAAGGCTCTGTATTGGGGTATCCTGATTTCCCCTACTAAGCCCTGTCCCCATCCTTGATGTGCTCCAGCCAATCCAATCCACTCTATTTAGTCTGGCCAGAATCATCTGATCTGAAATCACCATGATAAGGGAAATATTAAAATCTTGTTCTCCATCAGAAAGTTTTATCTGAACAAAGATTTCAGGGCAATCTTGAAAAAGTGTTCTACAGCAAGTCTTGAGATGTAAACAAAAGGGTCCTGTCCAGCAGTATACTCAGTGCACCTTCACTCAGCGTACCTTCACAAGTTTCAAGGGTTCAGCACTCCACAAGAGCCAGCCCTACAGACCAACATTTCTCCTTCCCATGAGTTCCTAACAAATATTAATTCACTTTGGGTGAATTCCTCACTTGATCAAAAGCAACAGGAATCTTTCCATCTAGTTCAGTGATATGAAAACTCCCCTTTCTGAGTGAAAATTCATTTTACTGTATATGAGTTAATGTCTCTATATTTAATCTATCAAGATCTCCATCTTCCATCTCACTTGCTCCTTCTCAATTCACCTCACCAAATTATTTTAGAAGGAAGTTCCGTTTAGGCTTAAGTGCTATGTATGAAAAAAGTGATACCTTTAAATGGTGAGAAAAGTGAGCTAAATGGCTGGTAATCATTAAATACTCTAATGACATGTTGTCATGTAAACCATAGGGTGTGGCATGGCTTTTCTTTTCTTTGTCATAGAATGGGGCTATCCCTATATTTATAGGTTGCAGAGCCCAGTTGCCTGCTCTTGTATCCACAGACTGCTCCCTCTGTTGTTCGTGTCCTGTGGATTTTCCCCTCTGCTTTCCCTGCCAGCAGTAGTACAGCTCACCTCAGGGAGGTGTTGTTGTTTACAACTATGAACAAGTAATACTAGAAGGGAAACAAATTCTCTGGCCTTTGAGTAGTTGATGGTAGTGTCCAGTAATTAAATACTAGAAGCTTCACTTAGGTGACACGCATCCTTCTTTGTGCAAGGGAAGACCTGAAACAAGGGCACAGGAGATGAATTCTGTCCTCATTGCCTTCATGGATGCTGCTAGCCTTTGATGGGTATCATAGCAGCTGTCCTACCTCTCAGTATTCCCCCAGCAAGGTTATGGGCCCATGAATCTGCTTGTATACTGGTACACTGATCCTTCCCTGCTTTTGATAGCATTTCCTGAACTGGTATGTCCAAGATTATCTTTACAACATGCTGGCTCGGTTAGGTTAGCTCCACAGACTGCTCTGCCACATTTCCACCCACACAGTGTGAATCTACCACCAGGCCTTGACCTTCATTCTTTGCTAGAGCATGTGCTTTCTCTTCCATAATATGTATTTCCACATATTTTTAAAAACCTTATGCTTTTAATTAAGTTTTATTGGATGTTGGGAAATAATAACCAGTGTATTTTCTTAAGTGTCAGGAATTACAATGTGTGCGTGCCTGATGATGAACTAGGTACAGAAAGGTAACACTGAGGCAAAAATTGAGATCTAGGAACTTAATGAAAGAAAGAAGGTAGAAAAACTGGAACAGGTTGCCCAGAGAGGTGGTAGAAGCCCCATCCCTGGAAACATTCAAGGTCAGGTTGGACAGGGCTCTGAGCAACCTGAACTAGTTGAAGATATCCCTGCTCACTGCAGGGGGGTTGGACTAGATCACCTTTAAAGGTCCTCTCCAACCCAAACCATTCTATGATTCTACCTATGATTCTATGAAAAAGAAAGGAAAGTAAGAGGTCTACCTGCACCCTGCCACATCTATGTTCACATCGATTACTGAAGTGCATAAGGTGAGGCATGGGCTATAACTGACTGTTTCCCTTTGCTGACCATAAAGCATCCTTGAGTGACTAGGTGTTTGTGATAGTTTCACTTGGC
>NW_010296838.1:62024-70010 GCF_000700745.2 Antrostomus carolinensis | reverse complement strand
GGACTAGATGATCTTTCGCGGTCCCTTCCAAGTCCTAACATTCTGTGATTCTGTGAAAAATAATGTTTGGTATATTTCACTGGTTTTTTTTATACCAGATCTGTTCTTTATATAGGTATATAAGGTGGGATAACTAATGGGTTAAGGTAGTATATGCAAAATATGATCTTACTGCTGTAACCAGGTCATAAGGTTTGTGCATACGCTCCAGCAGATTACAGTTATTATATCAAATTTAAGTGGAAGGATGATCTCATGGTTAAAGCACTGCATTGAGAATTGCAGATGAAGCCTCTGAGCAGTACTGCAATACAGATAAATGATACTGGAACAGGTTTTGTGAAACTCTGTGACTGTCCTTAATTATGTAGAAAATTAAAACTTTAAACCTATATTGGTTGGCACAGAAGTTGCTAGTCAATTTTTGACCCTTACTGTTTGTGCTTACATTTAACCACATAAAAGAAGAAATTGCATAGTTACATTTCAAATAGGAACAATGCAACTTTAATGTGACCTTGTTTAGAGCTACCTGGGGTGCTGTTAGAGAAATGTGCTTTTAAATTCTGTACTGCGAAAGAGTAATTTATACTCTTCGTATGCAAGGGTCAATGGAAGTATGTTTTCAACTTCAGCTTTAGAAATGCTAAAAGCAAAAGTGAATGTTTTCCTACCAAAACAAAACCAGCAATAGTTAGACTTTATTATTTTCTGTAATATGATCCAAACAACGCTCTGCAGTGGAATCTCAGTATGTGTGTCCAGAATTAGGTAATCTTTAGCTATTCAGATTCATCTCACAGAACGAGGAAATACTAGAACAAAAATGCTTAGTCAATCATCAGCAGTATTTTCTGTTCTTAGGATCTCCTTTCTTCATTCAAAAAGCTTACAAACTGAATACTGCATTCCACAATAGCCATATGCTTAAGAGATATATGAAAAATCAATAACGAACAGCTTGACTATGGAACTGTCTAGAGGATCTTTTATTCTGTAAGTATTAAAGTTGCAATGGAATCTTGTACTACTTTATGCATAGGGTCAGGATTTTCCCTTATTAATGGGTCTTTCAGGATACCTGTCTGATAATTTCTCTTCAAATTAGGAAAAGAAAAAAAGGAAAAAAAAATGTTTTTATGTTTGACTGAAGGCAAAAGCTAGCTGTAATAAAACTTAGTAAAAATTGGCTAATTACTTGAATTATGCTGAACAGAAGGTTGTTACCTTGCTCATTTGGTTTTGTTTGAACTTAGAATAGCTGATTTATGAGCAAAAAGCAGATTGAAAACTTAATTCTGGTGCAAATCTTATTACCTGTCTGGCTATGTGTGTATTTCAGAAAAAGCTGCTGGCATCAGTGAGGCATATATAATTCAGGTGCATGAAGCAGGTAGGGTTCTGTGGACAGCGGTGCACAGGGTGTTTTGAGAATTTGCCAGTGCATGCTCGAGTGTTAGCTTTTTTAGCTGGCATATCCAGAGACAGAGGCAAATGAGCACAACTAGGAAGCTGTAACCATATATACAATATTTTGTAAATTGTGTCTTCTGTGATTTGGGAGCATAGAAACAGTCAACTTGACTTATGGCTTGGTAACATCAGAGGTTGAGGTGCCTGCGCGCCCTTCGCATTAAGCTTGCACGTGTATAGTTTGAGTGGAATGAGCAATGTAAACAGGTGCAGGCAGAGCACAGTAAGAGCGGTGCTCCTCTCTGCCAGAGCTACACTGCTCCCAGTGCCTCAGCTCAACCATTCAGTCTATCATTTCTTTTGCAAACTGAGGTGAGGAACTTGCAGAACTCAAAACAGTGTTCATATAGAAAGTAGTCTGAAATCTGGAAGTTTTCAAATCAAATTTCCACATTCAGCAACAGTGCTTAGAAGAAATACACATTATTAATTTTTTTATTCCCTTCTCTCTGTTACAGTCTCTGTAATTTTTAATCTGTAATCCAGTTACAGCTCAGAGGGTGTTCCAGCAACATATACAGAGTGAAAGTTTTTATTTTATGTATACTGCATTGAACGTGTTGGAAAAATTTTTACCAGCTAATTTTCCTCCCTTTCTAGTCAGAATTAGAGATTCCTACCATGTTTTGCAGGAATAAAAACAAATTAAGAAGAAATAATGATTAGGGGAAATAAAAGCTCTATATATTTTATTTGATAAAGGAATTAATTTTCATGAACAAGTAATTGATACAGGAATGAAAAGCCATCATCTGAGCTCTTAGAGAAGCTGAAGGAGAAGATTGTCTTCAGTCAACCTACTACCCTGTGTCAAGAATCAAAACTAGTTGCTTAATCCCAGTCCAAAATTATTTTCAAAAACCTTACCACCACAGACAACCAACCCAACACAGTCCAGGGAAAAGGCTCTGTGCTGGACTGTCAGCAGTGCAGGGACAAAATGTTAATTATTCATTCTGTTTTAATAGCTCTCACTTTTTATTTGCTGTGTTGAGTAAAATACAAAGCTACTTGGTTTTGCTTATGAAGATGAAATGGAAATAAAAGATTATTTGTTAATCGTGGATATTGTTTACTGGCCTCTGTTTAGCCTGAGAACAAAATAGGAATTTAGAGATAGAATTCGGGTTCTAAACTGAATTTTAAAACTTAATGAGAGGGTTCTGGTAGCTTTGAATAAAAGAACAACAATGGCATTATTCATACTCTTGTCTGTGCAACTACTTTCCCATTATTTCCAGAAATAGTAGTTGAGTAGCTTCCTGCCTAAATACACAGTTCACGTAGATGGAACTTGGTCTATAAAGCTTTTAAAAATAAGGTTTCCTTTTCTAAACTGAATGACATGGTGAAATACAGGAAGGGTTGGGCTGTGATTGGACCGGATTCTTGAATTTAATGTTTTAAAAGGTTACGTGACCAGTTCAGAGTAACTAAATATGCTTACTCTCTAGATGGCCTGGAAGCATCATAGGGAACACAATCCCTCCATTGCCAAAAGAAACAACTTCTTGTAATAAAAATACAGACTCATTAACAAGCTTGACTCTGGGCTTCAGAGGAAACTGTATTTCCAACCCTCCTAGCAAGATTTTAAAATTATGGCCTTCACAGTAAAGACGTGTCAAATCTCACACATTGAGAGGGAGTCTCACACATTTGGTTCCCAACCTACCTCTCCTGCAGCTCGACCTGTATCACACTCATTTGCAGCACTGCACCATGGCTCCTCTTCCTGTCTCTAACTCCACGTGCCGGGCACAGCTGGAGCGCCCAGCCTGCAGCCTGCCAAACAGCTGCAGCTACCGTGGGGCCTTGGAGAGCAAGAGAGGAAGAGGAAGATGCACAGTGCAGTCTGGCTGCATTGCTGAAAAGAAGGATGAATTGCAGGAGAATTCCTGAAAATATTGGCAAAATCCCTTTCCAGAAAATAAAAGGTAAAATCTCTTCATAATTCAATGTCAGCATTTTTCCAGTTTATGTTACTTTTTAAGTCTTCTGTTTTGAACATAGATACTAAGAGCTTCAAGGCTATTAAATCAAATGTTATAAACTTTCTAAATTATAATATATTAATAAACAAGTGAAAAATCACAGTTCAGATATGTTACAGGCTTAGGTCAGCACAACAGTGACTGGTGATAGTCTTCTCCCAGCAAAAACAACATTGGCCTCTGCAGCAACATTCTTGCTCCCAAGCTTGCAGAACGTGCTAACAGAATAGGAGACAGGATTGACAAATATTCACCTTCCTCAACATACTTGGAGGTAAACTGCTAAAAGCAAAACAGTAAGTTTAACAAAGCCCATCTCACTTTGAGCTCACTTCAAAAACACTTTAAGGACGTGGCTTTGAGTTCTGCCTTGTACTTGAATTTTTAACAACAGGGCTTCAAAGGATTGAAAAGTTAGAAACAAAAGGCCAAGGCAGAGACCCAGCCCTCATCTTCACCACCATATGGATCTCTGGTGACCTGAAGGGCACCATTTGTGGCCTGGTGCACTGCTGCTTTCATTGAAAAGTCAGGGGTAACAACTTAGAAGCAAAGTCTCCAATGTCTTTCTGTGGGTGTTTTCATAGGCTTCTTTACTGGGCCCAGAACAGTCTAATTTGAGCGATCTTCCTAAACACAGAACTATCATATGGGGTTATATGAACCTTGGATGGGGAAATACATAATTTAGTCTTCTATTTGTTTATTTTTAATTCAATATAACTGCATTAGAAAATTAATAATAAATCCATTGCAAGTTTTTTTAACAGCTTGACTATTTTAACTGATAAAGTTATGCTATGAATGTAAGTTGCACTGTACATACAGGCACTTTATAAAATCTGTGTAATCTCTTTAGTCAGAACCTATTTTTTTATTTATTTCCCTTCTGCAATCAACAGCATAGAGAATAGCAGGCCCAATGCTACTGTCATGAAAAAAATACAAGTGTCTTTTTTTTTTACCAGATCTCTGCACTTGCTCATTAATAAAAAATTAGAAGAGAAGAAACAAAACCATAGTAATTATTCAGCCAAAAATTCATCTGAATACTCTAGACCTTGAGTAAGATTCTCAGTAATGTTGCATTTTGAAGTTTCTTTTTAGATACAGTACAAAGACGTATACAAAACAAAGAGGAACTTTAAAAAGGGACTACTTAACTTTTTTTCCTTCTAACTTTAGAATTACAGCTAGCACATTAGCTTTAGTCTCAAGAAGTAAATGGAGAGCAACGTTTCACATAAATTAAATTTCTAACATGTAATTGAGGATTTTCAGTGTGAAGTTCTCATTTTTCCCTGACAGCTTGTTATGAGTTATTTTAAATGTTATCTTAGAAAAGGCAGTTATTATGTGAAGCGTTAAGGGGAGCACAAATACTGGTACACTGCAGAGATACCAGTTAATTTTCCATTGACTACTGAACCATAAATGAAGGAAAACAGCATTGTTAAACTGTTCTAAAGTTACATTGTGGCAAGCAGTGGTTGTGTTGCGGTGTGAAGGATACAGTTTTGGAACATACCACAGAGGAAATTATTATGAAGTTACATTATACAGAATGTTTCATTTCTTTCATTTGCTGTAAAAGCCCTTCCCCTGCTGTATGCTCCAGTCCAAATCCTCTGACTGTCTGTGTTGGCTTGGCAGCAGAGCATGTTTCACATTATCATGAGAGTGACCTACTTGGTCATCAAGGGAAGGAGGGAAAACTCCAGAGGATTTGGTTTCCGGAGTCACTGCCGGTGTGACTCATCAGGCAGCCGGAGCTAGCTGTACCAGCAGCAGCAATTGTGTGAGGCAGCCCATCACAGCCAGCAGCATCCTCATCTCCTGACACAGAGCAGAGAACTCTTTTGAAGGATTAGCACCACAGCCCTGAAATAACCACGTCAATCTTTCTGAGAGCTTCCCAAATTAACCAGTGTGGCTGCAGCACCTGATATTCCCCAGATTTCCAGCTCACTCAAGCCAGACCCTTGCTCTGACACTGTTAGCTACATACAAACCCACCCGTGACCATCAGCTCCCATCTGCCTCACAACCAGATACGTCAGTCTGAGAAGACAGCACGGTGACAAGCCCTGCAGCCTCTGACCACGTGTGTTGGTGCACCTGATCCTATTCTTTCCTTAGAAACTCCTGTCTGCTAGGTGGTACAGAGAAATGCAGTCCAGAGCCACCAGGTTTTCCAGGACGGAATCATCTGGGGCAAGCAGGAGGGAATCCTTTTAGTTCTCCTTCCTGCTGTCATGACCTGATTTAAACACATTCTCCCATCTAGCTTAATTACCTCCCCATCCCTACCACAGCCCCATGTACACTTCTAACCTAAAAGCAGAGCTAGAGAAGGATGAGAGCTTTGCAGCCATCTGAGCCAGACTGAACCTGATTTTCTGCCTTCAGTTCCTCTGCTAAGAGATAGTAATAAATAATGACAAATATCAGATAGGACTATCTCTCTTTTTATGGACAATCACAAACAAGAAGCACACAAGTGAGGCAAGGGCTGTAAGGGCCTTGCCTTCTGTTGTGCAAGGGCTCATAGGATAGCTGTTGTGCCCAGGAATGTAGATGTAGAGGTTGAACGTATCTGGGGACACCAGCCCGATACTCCTTACAGAGGAAATTCTTCAGACCAAAGAAATGTTGTTGTAGTTTGCTAGTCTGATTGGGCTTGATCCAACACATCTTGAAAACAACTGAAGGACTCCCACTAACATCCATGTGTGCTAGATTAGAGCTTAAATACAATAGACTATTTAACGTGCACTAAGGAGGAGGTTCAGCGTAAACAGAAAACAGTGTGGTAGGTTACGTGCTGGCACCACACACCAATTTTAAAAGTCATAAGTTCCTTTCACAGCACCGTTTGGTGCAAGTGGACAAGAAGCTACTGAGACAATGTTGTACCTAGCTATCATTTTTCTCTTCATCACAGTTAATTCTTTTATGAAAGAGGCCGGATTTCTGGGGACCATTTCACATACGATTATACTGAATTAATATCTAGAACTTCTTATCCGTAAAATTTTGATAAATAGGTGTTAACCACTCCAAGTCAGCTTTCAAAGGGGTTCTTAGTAAAAACAAATTCTTCATGCTCACAGAAAGCTCGCGTCACCCTAGAAATTGTACTATGGGAAACCTTTCAAACAAAACATAGCAAGTAGTAAACTTCCCCACTTTGATGTTATCAAATTACTTCAAGAGGAAAATGTCAACATGACATTTACTCTTCTTCGGTGTAGTAAATACATACCCCTCCAATTATCATTCAGAAATATTGCCTCAGTCCACATACTTAGGGCCACAACACATACTGTGCATGGCTCTTCAGAGGCAAAAGTAAAGTTTACCATCTTTTCTAGACTTTTCTGGGTCTGTCCTTGGCTGATTTGCTTTATTCAGCCTGTATTCCAACTGGAATAAATATTGAAGTCAATATATTAATATAATTCTGGGTAACTGCTCTGTATAACTACAATACCTCTACTCTTCATATATTCAGTTAAATATGCCAGGATTGCCCTGCAGAGCAAATGTTATATACGGTCAGAAAACTTTCCTCATAAGCAAAACTGAAAGTGCACTTGTGTGTGTCTAAGCTGGTAGATAGGATGACCAGCTCTAAAGTCAAGATCATCTTAGCATCAAATCAGTCACTTAGTCCATAAGGTGTTTTTAACTCACGCCTTCATGCTTCTCCTCATAACATCAGAGTGCCTCTGCAGTGGGACAGTGACTAGTGTGACAGATCCAGCATATTACTGGGCACAGAGGAACCTGATGAAGTTCAATAAGGGCAAGTGTAGGGTCCTGCACCTGAGGAGGAGTAACCCCAGGCACCAGTACAGGTTGCAGGTTGACCCACTGGAAAGCAGCCCTGCAGAGAAGGACTTGGGAGTACTGGTGGATGACCAGTTGACCATGAGCCAGCAATGTGCTCTTGTGACCAAGAAGGTCAATGGTATCCTGGGGTGCATTAAGAAGAGTGTGACCAGCAGGTCAAGGGAGGTTCACCTCCCCCTCTACTCTGCCCCGGTGAGGCCACATCTGGAGTATTGTGTCCTGTTCTGCCCCCTCCAGTTCAAGGGAGACAGGGATCTTCTGGAGAGAGTCCAGCAGAAGGCTATGAAGATGATTAAGGGACTGGAGCATCTTTCTTATGAAGAAAGAGTGAGAGAGCTGGGTCTATTTAGCCTAGAAAAGCGAAGACTGAGAGGGGACCTTATTAATGCTTATAAATATCTAAAGGGTGGGTGTGAAGAGCATGGGGCCAGACTCTTTTCAGTGGTGGCCAGCGACAGGACAAGGGGCAATGAGTGCAATCTGGAACACAGGAGTTTCCGCTTAAACATGAGGAAAAACTTCTTTACGGTGAGGGTGACAGAGCACTAGAACAGGCTGCCCGGAGAGGTTGTGGAGTGTCCATCTCTGGAGATGTTCAAAACTCACCTGGATGCTTTTCTGTGCAACTTGCTGTAGGGAACCTGCTTTGGCAGGGGGGGGGGGG
>NW_010296838.1:5451-61985 GCF_000700745.2 Antrostomus carolinensis | reverse complement strand
GGGTTGGACTAGATGATCTCCAGAGGTCCCTTCCAACCCCTACCATTCTGTGATTCTGTCATTATGTCATTATGCAGTCCTGTTCAGTAATTACTAAGATCACAACCCTATTTTTAGAAAAAAATAAAATAAAATCACAATTCAATGGCAAGCATAATGACAAGAAAAAAGGAAAAAAGAAAAGGATATCTGTACTCAAAAATTTTTTGCATTTAATTTGTTTTCACCTCAAATATGCTCTTCTTACTAGGTATAATTTTTCTAACACAACACTCTGAAAAGTTTTTCATGATCCTGGAAAGGAAAAAAAATGAAAAATCATTAGAAAGAACTGTTTCATATGAGTTACAGTTGTACAATTAATCCACTCAACTAATGATAGATCAGAAAACCCACAAGCTGTCAGGCTTTCAAATTATACCAAAATTTGTCAAGTATATCCTCATAATTATGTGTAATAACTGTCATGTGAAATTTCTCTTTATTCTTTTTTGCCATTCTTAACTAACCTGCAAACTGTTCCTAATGTAACTCAAGACCTTCTGCTAACATACCAAACTGCCTGAAACACAAACCACACATTTCTTTTAGGTAACATAATCCCCTAAAAATAATAATAATCAAATGAGCTAAAATATACAGTGATATTGTTAATAAAGAATAACAGAAAGCTCCAGCACAAAAAAGTATATGTGAAATTAAAATATATTTGTTACAAAATAATGAGAACAAATGCTAACAAGAACTCACGACTTCAGCAGATTAAGGAAGGTCTAAGCTTGGCAAGCTATATTGTGTGGAGATGGCTATTCTTATAGCACTGAAAACAGATTTTCTTTCCTATCCTGTCAACAGGTTTTTCTTGGACCAAGACAGAGAAGATAATAAACTTTTTATTTTATTATTAGTTAATTAAACAGATAGTAAGAAAAAATTATAAGAGTGGGGACAGTAAAACACTGGAATAAACTGCCTGGGAGGGAAGTGATATAGTCTCCATCTTTGCTGGGCATTAAAAATGGGTTAGGCAGCGCTAACAACAGCCCAAGTTGGGCAAGAGGCTGAATGAGGTGATCCCCTGAGGTCTATTCCAACCTGAATTGTTCTATGGTTTTAAATTTTTATCAAGAACAATACAGATAATACTGACCCTGCCTTGAGATGGAAACATGGGGCTAGTCAACCTTTTGAAGTACCTTTCAGCCCAATGATTTCATTAGGTGGTTTCTCTGTGTTAGCTGTGTCTGAACATCCACCCACCTTTATGTGTGGGGGAATTTCTTTGCTTTTCGTCTGCCTTTCTGCTGTGAGTGAGCCAGCAGTGGGCCTAGACCACACCAGAGGAGAGCAAAGAGCCCCATCAGCAGGATAAGAGCCTGAGGAGACAGGAAAGAAAAACTGGGCAGAAGCAGGATTCTGCCTTGCAAAATTTGCAGTGGCCTCTAACAATGAGCAATTCTGACACTGGAAAAAGGAATTTCTCAGGCAAAAAAGGGTCTAAGTTGGAATGAAGGTTGTGAGTGTTTCTTAGCTAATGAATGTGAAAGTTATTTACAATAATATTGTCTCCTCTTCAAAAGACTTTGTCTAGTAATTTAAGAAGACATCAGTATTTGGCTTTACTGATACAAAGGCAAATGAAATTCAATCTGAATATTAGAAGAGCCTAAAATCCAACTGGCCTGTGAACAAGTCGTACAAAGGTTCAGCTATATAGGTTCGCAATTTTCCAAGTCACTGAAGCAATGAAGATATCAGTTGTTTGAAGAGAGGACTAACTGGCTGCTGGCTTTTTTTTCAATCCTATATTTTGTTTTATTTTATTTTTTTAGTTGTAAGAAGGTGGTGGCAAAGTTACTTAGGTGATTTTAAATGTATATTTACATTTCTGGAAGCTTTATTAAGTGTAAAGAGACTTTTTAAGTGCATGTCTTACTGGAAAAGATAAAAACATTTTATTCAGATGAAAAAATAGTTTAAATGTTGTTTTTTCCATTTTAACTATAATAGTTTGTGTTTACACTACTCTAGCAGCTTGCAGGGTTCACTGAAGATAATGAATGACTGCTTATAATTAAAGATTTCATAGGATTTTCTTCTATGCACCATCCAACTTTGAAAATTACACATTTACTACTGCCCAGCATTGCCGCTTTAATGACAGATTGGAACACTATTACTTAACGTCTCAAGGATTATTAATATTTTGGATTATTCTTTGGCAGAAAACAGAAAGCATTTACCCAAAGGAAATGCTGATAGAAGGCAACATTCATTGAGTATCCTCTCTATATAAGTAGAAATAGTAGTAGTAATGCTATTATGTGTAGAAGATCCATAATGGAGCTTGAGTGAATTCATTTACCTTTCCCCAAAATGATGAGTGTTCTCTGCATAAGATGTCCTGATTAATCTGCGAAAGATGCATGTATTTAAGTATGTTAAATATTTGCTTAGTAGAAAATATGTGGCCATTATATTTTACTTACCGTTTGATTTTACTGTGATATTTAAAGCTCTTTTCTGTAATAAAATAAAACAAAACATTGTTTTGGAATTCAGGTGAAAGCAAGGGAGGAATTTTTTTTTCCTTTCTTTTATCTCCCTGGAAGACACATTAGCTTCATCAGCCAGGGCAGAGATCAGAGCAATTTTTCTAATATGGAAATACCTCTGTCTAAAATGCAGTAAACACTACAATCCAGTATAGGCAAATTATGGCAAAACAAAACCAAAATCTGACCCTATCCTTTTATTGAACTAGGTTAGTTCTAATAAAATATCAATTAAAAATTTGGGAAAGGGCTTTTTCACAGAAAAAATAATAAATACATTTAGTGCAGAAGCAATTCATTATTCCAGGTATTTGGATGGATCAGCCTGTTATTTGCAGTCTAGTAAACACATTTCTCTAGGGATACAAAATTGCTATGGTACATGCTCCAAACAGAATGCTGAATTGACTGCCCATAGACAGACTCATAGTGTGATATATCGGTTTCCACTGCCGTGGTCTCACATACTTATTGGAAGTCTTTGAAAAAATAATGAGATTTAAATGGCTGCCTCATAGAAACTGTCTTTTAATAATTGTTAAAAATCATTATCTCTGAATAAATCTATAAGAAAAATGATTATCCTTTTCTTAGCATTTTTTTTACACTATCTATGTAAGCCTGCAAACTCTGATGGATTTTATAAAAGCTCTGTATCACTGAAAGATTCCATGTTGACTGAATCAGCAATTTGCTAAGAGGAAGTGTTGCATGCTGCACAGAAACCGTGTTGCAGAATTACTGAGCCTTATAACTGTGAATAGACTATCTTACTTACACAGTGAGTTGAAGTTAACTACAAGGGGTGGCTGAGCAGCAAGACTCACATTTTTGAGTCTGCATGTCAAGTTGATGGTAAATTTGAAAAATTCATTAGATCTCAATAATCCTGAGGAGAAGCTTTAAGGATGATGGAAAAGGACTAGAAATTTATAACAGAATAAGATCTTTCTGAGTAACTCTCAGCAACCAGGGCAGAAAAAGAATAGTGAAAGAATGGGAAGGAAGATGAAATCAAGGATCTTCATACATTAAGAGGGCTGACAAAAGCCTGGTGGGGCTTAGATGGCTGAAGACACTTGGGTGTTATTTTCATGTGGATCTGCAAGTCTTCTGTATTTTCTCTGTAAGTGAAATTTAGGTTAGAGGGAAGACTCTGCATACTTACATAATAGTGCCTGTGCTGAATCTGCATGTTAATAACTTTTGCTATTGTAGATTTTCTGAAGAGCAAAATATAAGCACAGATTTCCAGGAGGAGGCTGGAAAGACCTTAGACCCTGGCTTTGGCTCTGTTTCGCCTACCCCACTGCAACACTGGTGGCTCCCGTAGTGCTGAACAGTGCTTCAGCTTCTCCCTGGCTCTTGCATGGCCAAAGGGAAGCTACACTCTTGTGTTGCAAGCAGGTGGATGTGTGTGTTTGTGGTTGCTTCCCTCTCCTGACAGTTAACATTTCTTCCATGTGAGCCAATACATATGCAGTGCCTCAACATAGGGGCTCAGATCTCCCATTCAGAGCTGCATTTGCCCCTGAACAGAAGGGCACATCATTTCACTAGGACTCTGCAAGTGCTCAGCAAGGAGTGGGACTGAGAGAGGTAGTGCTAGTTTCAGAGCAACTGAACTGAAACTAATACAAATGCTTAATTTTTGGTCGCAGCTGCACGCTTTCAGAATGTCACTGCTAATGCTGGGAGAGCCCCAATGTCAGACACTCCTCCAAAAAACATATAACCAGACACCTAGATGGTGATGCAGTGCCTAAATCATACCCAGTCCTAACAAATCAGGAATATGAGTACTCAAGGGCTGAGTAAAGCATTCAGAGTAGCCAGTGTGTGGAGAGGCAGGGAGGTATTTGTCAAGGCTTGACAAGATACTGTGCTGGACATAAACACTACCACAAGAAGTTATAGAATTACTTTTAAAGACTGAAATTAGAAGTACATCTTACTCTGATCTCAGAAATTGTGCAGAGCAATCATGAATATGAACAGCCCAAGAAAAGTCTGTTCTTAAGCTCAGGTGCCAGCAAGGTTTGCCCATTGCTGATCACAGACATTCAGGGATTGTGGCTGTACCCAGCTGCTTGGGCAGACTGGATCACCTGCTTTAAATGGAGACCTTATGGAGGTCCCAGTTCTCCTGCAGAGCTGGCAGGGGCACAGGAGGGTTCTCTTCATGGGCAGCTCAACTTGGATGTGGAATTTAAGAAGTAAATGACTTGTAGACAAATATTAATACAAATATGAAAACAATGAAAACACAGAGGCAGAACCTCTGCAGGCACAGGTATTTGGTCTGGAAGACTGTAGTTAGGGGAACCCATCTCTCAGCAGGCGTGACATATATTAAACCCAGAAGAATTATGGGTGCTCATTAGTTCCCTATTTTAAAGAAGAACTGTGTCTAAGCAGATTTCTCTGCCTTCTAGGAAAGATCTAAATGGCTGCTGCATACAGCCTGCAATTTCTTTTAAGGGAAAAGGAATCCTGAAGATGATGGTCAAAATAATGATTAGGAAAGTTTGAACTGAAACAAGTCAACAAAACACTGTGGTTTAATTTTGAGCTGATCCTCAGACTTACAAAGATCCTAAAAGGCCCAGTCACAAAATGCAGCATGTCACAAGGGGTTTACCACTGCAAATGCTTACATTTGTTACTGCAGTATTGTACTATGTACTATGTCACACTACTGTACTATGCTATTTACTGATACAGATTCTGGTTTAGGAGTTCCCAGACAAATACAAAACCAGAGACATTCAATTCCATAGATACTTAGCAGTTTAAGGCAAAGGACAAGAAGTAAATAAAGACATAAAATCCGAAACTAGAATGAGATGATGCTGATAACTGTGATATAATTTACACACACATGCACACACAGAGTATCTTTGGTTCTTAAATATTGCTGGAATGGAAAGTTTTTATATGAGCTTCCTTTCAGCAAGAGAGAAGTAACAAAGAAACTTTGTTTGAAAATTTAACAAGTGGCCCACAAAGGCAGCAGACTGATCAGAAGTGCATGTGCAGTCTGTAAGAGATGGTAGTGTAGGAGCAGACTTCAAAGAACCTGGAGAGCAAAGGCAAGTAGCTCATTATGTAGCTTACTAACCAACTATAAGGATTTGCCATTGATGCCTCTCCTCAGATCTTTCAGGGTGGCAGAAGCACTACTCTGCACTCCAGCAGTGAAAAGCTGTCCCAGATCCCACAGACTACATAACTTGAGTAGATTCTTTAAAGCATGAAATTGGTGGCCTTGTTGTAATGATTCACTGGCCTGGCCCATGGCTGAGAGACATCCATCTAGAAGTTTTTAATAGAACCTGAAGAAAATGCTAATAAAGTCATTAGAATTCCTTTAAAAGCTTTTCTTTGTTGCTTCAGGTCTCATCTGCTGGAAGACTAGTAACCCATTGATCCAACAAAGCCCATTACCTTATTCTAACAACTGACTCCCAGTGAAACTAATTTCTTTTTTAATTTGAATTCCCAACAGGATTCAAAGATTCCAGTTTTTTGTTTTAAGGCAAATACAGAAGGTTTTGTAAAGATGTTTCACCTGCCTTGTTAGGCTTCAAATAGAAACTCCGGTCCTGGGAATCTTAGGGATCTGCAGATCATTCATGAAGCTGTGCAGGTCTCTTTCCCAGTAGCAGGCAGTGGGCATGTGAGGTTCAGGGCTGGAGGATTCTCACCAAGCCATGGAAACCCTCCAGAAGCATGGTAGCCTTCAGAAATTGCTGCAGTAGTCTCTCCACAGAACTGCTTCACAGTTTTGTGGGGAGAGTTCTCTCTGCTCCCACAACATCAGACTCTTTCATCCGCTGAGGTCAGTCACCATTCAGCATCTCAGTGAAATTTGTCTATGGGCTTTAACATTTACAAAGTGTACTTAAAAATCACATGTGAATAGACATGTGCATCTTTTTCCTATGTGCTGACATACCACATCCATATTTCACTTGGAAATGTTAACAGTACCATGACCAGCAGAAGTGGCAGCTCATGATGATATAGAAGTCCAGAAAGGAATAGGACATTTCTCTGACATTTACTTATAAAAGAAACTAGTTTTAAACCAAATCAATAGCAAATGAGATTAAGAATTTTAAAGATTTATTCCAGAATTGAATAATATCTGCCATAGTAAATAATGCATCTAGTGAGAAAAAAAGACACCTAAGAGATTTCTTCTTTCATCAGTGTTCCCTCTAAATTGCTCTGACTGTGCAAAATAGCTGTAAGTGGCAAAGTCTCCCTGAAGCATGCAAATCACTGTGTAGTACACTTTAAAAATGCTAAGGACTG
The DNA here is from genome assembly GCF_000700745.2 of Antrostomus carolinensis. Classification (NCBI taxonomy): domain Eukaryota; kingdom Metazoa; phylum Chordata; class Aves; order Caprimulgiformes; family Caprimulgidae; genus Antrostomus; species Antrostomus carolinensis. Next base: position 55,110 of record NW_010296838.1, on the reverse strand, counting down.
TATGTCCCTTCAGAATTTAAAGCAGGTGTCCGTACAGAGAAGCAAAATATAGCAGAAAACAGTGATCCAATTCCAAATCAGCAGCCCTGCTTCCATATTCCTTCCACACCTCCTACCCAAAACCGGGACACGTGGGAAAGGCAGCATTGGCCACCACTGCAGCCAGGGGACTGTATTCTTCACAGGGCTCCTTAAACACCTCCTGTCCCTGCCCTCATCTCAGTGAAGTCCTCTTCCCTTCCCAGGCAGGGAGCTCCTGTCGCAAAGGCACTGGGAATACTGTATATGCCACCTCTGCTCACTAGGCATTTGATCAGGTTACAGCCATTTGGTTTTCACTCACAGGATAATTAAGATCAAATTCATGAGAAAGCACAGCATCTCTGCAACACAAGACAATTGCTTATAGATATTCCACAGCTGGCAAATACCTATGAAATAGCTTAAATAAAAGGTAATGCTTTTAATTATTTTATTCTGAACAATAAAACATTTTTTGAAGTAACGTGCTAGTGTCTTCTTTATTAAAACCCCAGATGCTGCAATCCAGAATTTGTAAGACTGCAATAATTTCAGTTTGATTTATTTTTAGTTTTGTGAAGAATTTCTTGTTCTCTAGGTTGAATATTTGTGTTTTACAGATATCAAAGATAGAAAGTAAAAATAAGCCATTTTTAATATTTCCTTTGTATTTCTTCATCTCATGCTCTAATTCATGACTTTGGAATACTAAGAATACAGCAACACAGGCTAACATCTATATGGATTGCATAAATATAATAGAATAAGTTGGAATCAAGCATAGAGAAATCTTTCTTATTCCGAACTTATTTAAAATAAACTTTAGTTGTAGTTTTTCATATATCCACAGAAACTACTTTTTTTCTACCATTTATGTTTTTGGATTCTGATAAGGCTATCCTTGGAGGCAACTAGTAACGCCAGAGGACATACACAGTACAGCATAAAGATCTGGAACCCATGCCTCAGGTTATATATTGCATGGTATATTTTTTTCTTTGAAGGATTTATAATTAATCATTACAATGAAGGCAACAAAACTAAGTGTTATGCTGCCATTACCTAGAGTTTATTATAAAGTTTGAGTTCAACCTCACACATTGTTCCAGTTTAGCTTCAATATAAAATTTTACAGCTTCAGGACCTCATAGATAACAAGATTAGCACATAGTAATCCCTTAATCCTTTCTCCAATTGTTATGAATTCTAGAGTTATTAACTACTTCAGTCATTCCTGACCGGCTTTTTTATCAGGTATCAGGTTTTATCATCTATGTCTAAGTTTGTAGCCACAAACACTGCAAAGTGCGATAAAGCCCGGGTGAGAGGACACAGACAATTCAGACAACCACCATGAATATTACATAAGTGGAGTGTGTGCATCAGTGTAAATCTTTTTTCTGGAATGGTTTACTATGAGAAGAAATCACTTCATTCAAGAAAAATCAAGAAAGAAATCTTCAACAATTACTGTGCTTTATAACATCGTTCTCCAGATACATCCAATTTTTATGGGCCTTCTTTTGGTGGTGTTTCTGGTATTGTTTCAATACTTTTCTGAGATTCTGAGCTTTATTTTGTAACTCTGGCTGGTTTACTACAAATCTTTTAATTGCTAAATAAGGCAAAAGTAGTTTAACAGCCATGTACCCTTGAATAAAATGTTTGCACTATTTAGATGCCTGAGGAGAAAACTTAATCTAGATTGGAAGATTCTACAACTGGAAGTATAATTTAAGTTTTTGAGGAGAACAATAAATACTTTGAATATTGATGTTTCTTTTTCTTTGGAGGGTGGCAGCAGCCTGGAAAATTACTGCGAGTTCTACATGAAATAAAATTATTAAACTAAAATAAATTTTTTAGATGTTACACAGTATTACACTGAAATTTTAATGCATGCTAAACAAAATGCCCAGCATTGTCAATCATTGCATGAGATCTAAAGATGCAGAAGATACACAGAAACCATTATCAGAACAGGTGCTTGATTTTTAGATTGTTTGTAGAGAAGAAACTGCATAGGCTCTATACTGAACAGAGGATGCAAGATGAGCTAGGGTAGTGGAGAGGGAATAGTAAGTGGTCTACTCATCACAACATAGAGCAGTTTTACCTGTGCAAGCTCATTCAGACAGGAAAAGTAAAGCTGCAAAGCACTCTGAGGGGAATGATTTAATATAGTTCATTTTGCTACCCCAGCAGGTTTAGTTCAAAGGCAGCTCTTACATCTCTGCGTGGTATTGGCATGTACACCACACTTAAATCATTAGGCACTGCATCAGGTGATGAATTCAGGCTCAGAAAAGAGACAGTGAGGTCTGTTTTCTGCTCTAGAGGGTCATAAACCAGCTGGGGGTAACAAGGGAGGCAGGAGGCTTGGAGGTCCAAACCTATGGGATGAATACTTTTTTGGGACCTATCCAGTGTCTATAAAGCACTTTCAATATCTGTCCCTAGCAGCGTGGATAAATGGCACGCTGCCAAACACTAAGTTTGGTTTTAATATGCTGTTCACCTCACTTCTCTTTCAAAATGGCACTTTGACTGCCAAAATGCATTAGAATGCCTTTTTCATCCAGGTCACAGTGATCAAGTAAATTCCTATTTAATTATTAAGGAAGAAAATTAACTTCTTTATAGGGTATCATTGTATAAATGCTTGTAATACAAGAAGCAGATAAGAAGCAACCAGGGCTCACAAGAAATGAGTGAACTGGTGTTGGGTAGATGGGACGGAGGTAAGATATGACCACAAAGACAAAACCTTCTGTAACTTTCTTGATGTTTCTGGACCTGTCATGAAAGGTGCAATTAAATTATGTGAGAATCAACTCTGATTTTTTTTTTATATGAATTCATCTTGTGGTAAACAAACTGCCCATGGCCTGAACATGTGAAAGAGAAGTCATTTCCCGTTTCTGCAATGGCTAATTGTTTTCAAGGGAAACAATGTGATAATTCAAACATAAATGTCTTATTTAAACCAATTATGTTATAAAAAATGTTAAGCCAGTAGTACCTCCCTTACAAATATGGAGTATTTACAGAATACCCAATAGACAGTGATTCCTGAGATGCGTTTCTAAAATATTTCTTACAGCAGCTCACCTGTGGACATAAGAGCTTCTAAGCAGCAGTGCAGAATTCAATTTATATTTTTTTAAAAATCAGGTAGTGGGCTGGTTTTAAGGGATATTTGTAAGAACAGTAGCATGCAATAAATGAATACTATCAGAATTATTGTATGAGCTTCTGTTTGTCCATTAACAATTTTCTTTAAAAAAGGAGGGGAGAAAAAACACCTTTCTTACCAGTGATCCTAACTAAGAATATTAGCTGTGCAACCAATAGCTGTGGCCTGTCTACTGCTCCTGGAGATTTACTGCCAAGATTACTGAAGCTGTGATTTCTCTGCAACCATGGGAGTTCTGCTCCAAGTTTGACTTCAGAAATCTTTTTCAGTTGCTGTCAGATATTTTATTATATTTAGTATATTTTAGTCTAAAGCAACATATATACCTGTCCCTGAAGTCAGTAGAAGCTTTTATTTTGTCTTTGATGTGGATGAGATCAGACTCATAAAGGAATATTTTCATGTACCTATGGTGAGAATCAGATTTTTAAATTGTAAATGTTTTCATACAAGAAAAAGCTTTTGACCCTGATAGACTTCAACAGTTTGAATCATCTCTCCACTGCAGTAGAGAAAATGCAGGCTTGGCCCATGGAATCAGTCAACAGGCCTGAATCAGTCAATAGATACAAATGCCAAAATATTTTTTAAAAGAATAAGGGTGTCTTTGTAGTTTTGAATGACAATAAAATCTTCACCTAAATCTGTGTTCTTTATATAGATGCACCTCCTGACTGGAAGTCAGTGAACAGTCCCAGATCTAGTGATGTCTGGCCTCCCAGAGATGTAAGTCCTGCCTCAGTAGATCCCACTAAAATAACTGAGACCTCTCTCCAGTTCTTCATACTCTCTAAAGCCCCATTTACATTGCTTTCATCTTTTTATCAGGTCTGTAAAATACCTGCTAGCCAAGAGGCAGCACGTGTGGTGTCTAAGGCACATCTCTGCTGAATGGCCAGCCAGGGCATGTGCTGATGGGCTAGATGGCAAACTACACCAAAAAATTAGCTCTCAAGTCCCCACTGCAGTCCTCTCCAAAGCCAGCACAATCACTGACACTCTATTTTTTGCCCAGACACTGATTTTCATAACTTTGAGACTTCTTGCTTTCCTGTCAGATTTTATTGAATTTAACTAAGTTTGAAAGTTACTGGGGGGAAATGATGGAAAGATTGATGGATGGACAGACTGACAGCATGCTTGCTTAAGCCTCACTTCCTCCGGAAACTAAGGTAAACAGGGACAGATTCATAACCTACGGTTATAGGCACTGTCAGCCTACATACATCCATCATTACTGTTTACTGCCTCCGCTCATCTCTCTGACTGATGCTCATATAATGAGGAAGGCATTTGATATTTTTATCCTTTATCTTTTAATTAGTAGAGCATATTTCCTTCCAGTGATCCACTCAATGCCAGCAATTATTGCAGAGTTACTTGTTTCCTTAAGGCCTTTCTTACAGTACTCACATTTCTTTGTGCCTCACAAATGTATAATCTCTGTCTCAGGATAACAACATTACTGTTTTGATAGCACAAATGGGTAAAATGAGCTAAATGTCTGTACATACAACTGGTTTTGGAGCTGAGGTTGGGATTTCAAGTGAGTACTTCCCAAATTGCAAACCAGTGTTTTGATCTATGGCACATTGCCTTTCTGCCAAAGCAACGACCACTGCCCCAGCACAACCACAACCATTCAGTCCTGACACAAGCCTGGACACACACACCTTACCTGGATGGTGGATGGCTCCAAGGAGCTTGGCCTCACTCTCCCTCCCTGCTTCCAGAGAGGCCATCTGTTCTCAGTGCCTCTTTGCTTCGTAATTGCACAGAATCAGTCTTAGACAAGATTTTTCTGTCTTTAACTATTGTTTTTGACACATTAGCATTATTTTGTTGCCTATTCTCCTGGTTTTTAGCTGGGACAGAGCTAGGTTTCTTTTTAGTAGCTAGAATAGTGCTGTGTGCTAGCAACTAAAAATATCATAATTTCCTTCCTGGCAGGCTTAATCTTTCAATCAAATCTGAATGGAATTTCACAGGGCAAAGACAAGGCACTTTTCTAGTTACAGGACTTTCTCCCTCCCAGATTTCTAAGGGTTTCCACAAACCAAAAAATTTCATAAATATTTTTTCAATTGAGAAATTAGGCAACCTAAGTAGCAAGAGCACTGTTCTTAGATTAACAGGAGATTTGATTTGATTTCTTGGAAAAATCTCATCTGCAGCCACCATCTGGTGCACTGAGACAGAGCTGAAGAGCTTCCCCAGTAGATCACATTAATCCTATTGAGTAGCATGGGATGCTTTTGAGGACCTCCTTCTCCTCCACTTTGCAGTGTTTCTCAAGGCTGACTGCGTTATGTGGAATTCACAATTTGATGTAAAACATCCAATGCTGGATCTGTGATACAGGGCACAGTAGCCTAGCTGTTAAAAATTATCCTATACTTGTGTCCAGGAGATTTATTGTTTTATCAATCTGATTTTTTCTTTGCCTCCACTGAATACTTTAATTTTGTATAGACTTGGGGGAGAAAGAAAACACAGACTTTAAAATTTGACTCTTATTCTACAATTATCATTGTTTTCCTTAAAATACTCCTGAAGAAAACAGGTTTTGTCTCTTATTTTCACTTTTCTTTAAATAATCAACAGGTTTTAACATTTATTATGTTTTATTCTTTTACGGAGTTATCTTAATAAAATTAATACATCTTCTTTTACACTACTGAGAGTTAAAGGCTGCTGGGGAAAATATGGAGGTTAGCACTTACGCTTGTGTAGGTCAGTCCTTCCACAACATGCCCATCCTCTGGCTCCACCTCAGCAGTGCATTCAAGATTGCTTGTGAACTCCAGGGCCAGAATCTAGCTGGACTTGCACCACGTTTACCTCAGTTTAATTTCACTGACTTCAGAGAGTCTGTTCTTTATTTTCTCTACTATACAAGAGCAGAATCATAATTCCGTTCTCCTAGGAGTGCTGTTCGTTGTCTTTCCTCTGGCCAGATACTATTAGGAACTCCTGCAATTGTTTGTTGCTTTATTTTTATGTATAAAAGTCAGTGGCTCAAAGAACCTTACAGTGTCTTGCAGAAGAAATGTATCAAAATAACATGAAAGGCCTCTAAATCTCTGCAAGAAACCTAAGAGAACTAATACTCAGTGTGACAAATTCCTTGTCAATTCTAGTTTTGCCTCTACTTCTTATTCTTCCCAAAAAGTGGGAAAAAATAAGTGCAATGTCATATTATCTAAATTCCAGAAGCTGTCCTGTGAGGGTGCCTATCTGATAGGGATGCCTGTCTGTGGGTCATACCTTTTTTTGTGGGTATGGGGTCATACTCCTTTTTTTCCTAACTCTCTTCCAGTCTGCTATGAATTTGTTGTGATTGCTACAAAGAATCAGCATTTTTTTAAAAAATAACCATGCCCCTGAAATTGCTCTTTTCAGTGTGGAAATCTCCTTTTATTCACTTATTGCAGATATTTGTTTATCCCATTCACAGGCAAGCACACTGGTAAGATGTGTGTGTATGCATATGCGTATATGAGTTTGTACCTGATTTTAGCATTCTCCTATTTTTAAAATAGCAGTAACTTCCCTAGAAGAAAAGCAAATTCCTACTTCAGCCTGGGATAAAAGGCAACCTACAAGGCACCACTCAAGTGAATTGCCTTTTCCTGTAATTCTGCATTTTAATAAAGCAGCAATCTAAAGGCCTTGCTGTAATGGAAGGTTTCCCCAGTTTATATAATACTTCACACAGACAGACAGTCCTTCAGAGGCAGCCACTGCAATTCAGACAGAACGAGTCCAGTCAAATATGCCATCCAGAATAATAAACTAACAGCACCTGGATCTTGAATCCAAAAGAGTATTCCCCCACACCTTTTCTTTTTTTCCCAAGGAGGTCCCCAACCGTAGAGCAAAATCAGAGCACCCAAGAGAAAAAAATAGGACTGACTTTGTCTTATTAACATGTCACGCATGCGGCTGGCATTTGCAGAAACCTGCTATGAGCAACTCTAAACTCGACAAATAAGTGTCACTATGGAAACTAATCAAATGAGCAGAAGTATGAAAGAGACGGCCCCAGGAAAACGTCTGCAAGAGATAAATATTACTATAAACAAATTCTTTAGCTTAAAGGGCCTTGCTGAAAAGGTTGAAGAAGGTGGCCAGGTGTCTCAGGGCTCTGGAGCAAGTTCATTGTTTTTTCTCACCAGGTCAGTGGCATCTGGGAGCATTGTGCATGTGTGCAAAGGGAGAACAGAGCCTGTTTCATTCCTGTGCACCCCGGAGCTCTTGGCTCAGTGGAAAACCTTGCTTATATCCTCCAGGAGGATGGCTTCTTGGCAGGGTGGTTTGTCCCTGACAGCTAATGAGGATCAGGATAAATAACTGGGGAAAGAGGCAGCTCAAATACAAATCAGAATTAAAAGTTTTGAACATGCTAAGCCCGTTAGACTAGAAGCTGAAAATAGGTTTTATTTCAAATAAATACAAAAGTTACAGTACTTTTCTTTTGCAGAATATCTCAGACACTTCTCTAAAGCAAACACCACCTTCATTATATGTTTTCTGCAGTTACAGTAGGGAACGGCGTGTGCACACCTCATGTTTAGTGATTTGTAAAATAATGTATAAGAAAGAAATTGTAGTTATTCAAAAGCAAATAGAAAAATTCATAGCTTCTATTGACCTGGGGCATATGTCTTTATATTCAAATATATCCTAGGCCATATTGTACCTTGTTGCGACATTGTGTTGCATTATAAATAGTAAGTCTTTTGAAGAAAAGAAACCAAAGCTGGAATTTGTGTGGAGGCCAATAAATGCTCTTATCCAGACTCAGGGGTAAAGCAGAAAGGTAAACAGGTAGTCTCCTGACTTTGATCAAGCAGCACCTTCAGGCAGCTATGACTCCTCAGATCACAGCAGTGGTCTTTAAAGCAGAACATCCAGTGAATTTTGGAGGAGAACAGAAGGATAGTCAGCAGCTGAGTCTGATCAAAGTCAACATTAGTTGATTAAGACAAAAAATTGAGGTAAAATATAATTATGTTGAACACTACTGTTAGCTACTTCTCAGTTTTACCCTTTCAGTACTAGTTGGTAATACACACGTGCTCCAAAGACATCCGCATTTACTACTTATTTAAGATGGGTTTGGCTGGAAGTCACTCACAGGAGTCCTGTAGCTGGTTCCAAATGTTTGGCTCTTAGAATCACAGTGACAGGTCACAACATGCAGAAATATACAATAATCACTGGCAATGTTTTCTTGTCAATGATGAGCCAGCTCATCATCTGGGAAATTCACAGACTGCAGCTTTGAAAGGTTTATAAATTCTTTGGTTTCCAGTAAAATGACATGGAGGGAATTATACATGAATTTTAAAAAGAGATTTAATGAGAGGTGATTAAGATGATAGACAGACTAATTGACAGACTTTTGTGAATAAAGAGGTTAGCCCACTGACTATTTGTAGGTGGTAACTACTGATCATTCTTTTTAGCTGTGGCTCTCCCGGTCTTTTGGTAAATAGGATGCATGGCATAGAGAGACTGTGCAAACTTTTTTTATGCCACTTTCTTTACTGTCAAAAGCAAATCTTCTCTTACTGACTACTTGTAGCAAGTATGAGTAATACAGGCCTCCAGCTATTGAGGGAGAGAACCTGCAACGGCATTGAAGTTCTGGATGAAAGATCATTTAGCTATGATATTTATTCTCTTTTAAGTTAAACAATCAGTTCAGTTTCACTTTGTTCCACACAATGTTTCGTGGATCTAGTTCCACAAAATGTGGAAGCAGAGGTCTGGCAGAAGACTTCCCTTTCAAATGCTCTAATCCTGCCACTGGTCGATGTAAGCTACCAGAAGTTTGCTCTAAAGCTGTTGCAGAGAGCTGCGGATTGCTGTAGGTTGATGAGTGAGGGTGGGTGGATGCACAAGTCCCAGGCACTGCGTGTGCTGAAGGATGGAGAGTGATGGGGCTGCTCCAACTGCAGTTTTTCCTGCAACCCAGTCTCTTCTCCGCTGCCTTGGATGAACACTGTGGGAGGGGAGTAGACAGAAACTGGTTTGCACAGAGTGTGAGGGACAGAGGGCCTCTCCACATGATCATCCTTGCAATTAAATGTCTTCCTTTGACTCACAACAGTAAGTTGTGTTGTCAGTGCCATATGAGGTAGCCACATTGCACAGGAGAACTCAACAAATTTATAGTGCCAAGATGCATAATAAAAAAAATAGAGTTCTAATAAATAGAAAAATTGACCACATTCTCTTCTTTAGGATTTTAGGAGTTCCTTTCTTCTTATTATTAACATAGATAATGGAAGTATCAGTTCATTACAGTGGCCTACCTTCCCCCAGCTCTGTCTTCTTTATGTTGACTATAAGTGAAGAGCTTTCTACACTTTATGAAAGCACTGAATGTATTTGCATATCCAGTAGTGTGCATATTATTTTTAAAGTGAAAAATTATACTACTGGTAAATGTAGGTGGAAAGTAGAATAAAGTATTGACTGCTTGATGGAGACAGCACTTAAGAAGCTGGTTTGTGTAACAGAGCTTCTTTGTGATTTTTTTTTTTTAAGGCTCTTACTCCCTGCAGTTTCCGTACAGCAGGAGAACAATTAATTTAGGTAAATCAGGTAAAAGGAGAAAAAAAAGTGTAAAACCAAAAAAGCTTTTGTAGATTGTCACACAAATAAGACATATCACAGACTAAAAGGTGCATCTGAGAACCTGAACTCTGTTCTTAGGAAAAGAGAGAAAACTTTACTCTTCTGTGACCTTGAGACATGCAGGCTCCCTCCGAAGAGACACCTTGGCTTCTGCTGAAGAGTGGCACCATCTGGTGGATGCAGCAAGTAGGACCTGCCCGTGGAAAGCCACCTTCACTTGAGAGCCGCTGCGTTTTCTCCAAGTATATACACACGTCTCCCAGTATCACCAGAAATAGGACATTCTGCTGCTGAACTTGTCCCTATATTGTTAGAGCAATAAGGACAAATTATGTTAAAGCATTCCTCTGGTACCTTTCTGCATCATTCTTAAGTTCATACAGATGCTACAATGTATGTTTTACATCAAGTTTGCAAGACTGAGAGTTAAATAGTTTTAAGTTTGTTGAAAATACAGGTTTAGGTTGTTAACCTATTTAATTAGAGGGTGATGTTTCCATAGGTGTCTCTTATTGGTATGTTTTTGTAGAGCTGCAGAATTGCAGGATACTAAACTGGAGGTAGATTATTATTAGAGATATTATAGAATAAGTTACCAAAATAGGCTAACAAGGAGAACGGGGAAGGTCTAAAGTAGAATAATTGTACTATTTGAAACTCTTTTTTGTTAATGTTCGGGTTTTATGCCTCTTTTTTTTTTTTCTTTTTATAGTCACAACCTTTTCTCCTCAAACATTGTCTCAGAAAACTTTAGACATAAAAAGCTGAGGTTCTCACAAGCCATTTGATTCCAGGAATTTTGCATTTCTGAAAAATACCATCTATCCTTACACCCCATAATAAAACTTCCAATCACATGGAAAACTATTAAAGTCAATAGAAAAAGCCTAGAGAGTTGTGGAGAAGATCTGGCTATAAGCATTCGATCCAACGGAGGGAAACACAAATCCTCACTGTCCAAGAAAGCGATATTACTGGACCTCTTTTTTTTTTTTTTTTTTTTTTTTCCCCTCTATCTACACAATCTGTGCTAGAGGCAACAAAGATTTCCGGCCAACTCATCTATACCTAAACTTGTATTCTTTGTGGGCTTTGAGCCAACTGTTTGAAGATTTTTAGATGAACGACCTTGTGAGTTAAGATATCAGTGCTGTTGCCGTTTCACTCATGCAGTCACATGCCTTTCAGTTAGCTCTTTCCTCATATTGATGTGGAAATCAATTCCAGGCCTAAATGAAAAGTATATGCTTCCTTGATGGTTTATTCTTTGAATATATTTATATATTTCATTAAAGTTATTAAAAAGATAGCTTATGCAGGATACTTTATATGGTACTGGCTAGAGGCAATTCTAGAGGAGACTTTTAGGACTCAGTCTTAGGAAAGTTTTTATCCAGTCTTTTAGCTTGCATGCTAAGCCCGTCCTGTGCACATGTTTCTGCCTGATGTAAGAAAACAACTTCTAGTCAATACTGGAACACAAAAGTTCATTAACCACCTTTGCCATATTGCTGTCAATCAACGCCCAAAGTTAATGTAAAGACAGCACTTAATGTACCACAGTAAAGCATGGTTCAGTACTGAAACTGAACTCCAGATTAGTCTGATGAAAAACACCTAAGGATGAAATAAAGAAGCAAAATTTTCCAAATGTCACTGTAGAATAAATAAATTAAACCAGCACTTCACTGTCCTCCTGCAGAAGAGAGGTGAAAACCACCACTCACCTTCCCAAAGTTTCAGAGCTGCATGCTGAGACAGCTGTACACGTTTTCCAGTCCTTGGAAGATGCAGTCTTGTATGCTCCTCTCTAAAATCAAATAAGTAGCTTGCCTGCTCTTTACAGCCTTGCTTCTCCCTTTGGCTGCTCTGTACCACAGGGGCTGTCCCTCACTGAGGGGACAGTTGGGTCTCCAGGATTCAGGCTGCCCCAGAGTTTGTTTCTTACCCATCTTTTCTAAACACTAGGCTCAACCACCTTCTGGCCAACCACAAGACACAGCTGAACACTTGACTCTCAGGCTTCCTTTATGGAGCAGTAGAGAAGACAGTTAGCACTGGGGCTGGTGTCCTAACAGTACCTTGCAGGATCCTGTCTGTCCAATAGTTTAAATCATTCCGAGTGATGAACTGGCCTCAATCATGATCCTGGTTTACCCTTACAGGTATTTGATTATGTCCATTATGCTGTGTCAATGTGTTAGTTATTACCTTTTATTGATATTTCAGACCATGAGTAGCTCATGCAGAGTTGTCTACTTCTGCCGCCCTTTCAAGAATGCTACGCAATGAGAGAAACACTTAAAATCCAAATGTCTGCAGTTATGACATATGTAAAATTTCTAGAAATTCTGTCTAGAATTGATAGACAGAATTTCTAGAAATACTTCCCTTTTTTCTCATTGCTTTCACCTGAAGTGTAGTCACTTTTATAATGAGGTGAGTTCCAAGGAGGAGGAGACCAGAGGGAGGTAAAGGAAAAAATACAGAAAAGGCATGACTTGACTACCTTCGCCACCTTGCAAGTACTACTGGGGAAGGCTGCAGGTAATTAGTCCTAGAAGTTCCTCTGGACACTGAGGTCATGGAATCATGGGGTAATTCAGGCTTAAAGAGACCTTAGGAGGTCTCTAGTCCAACCCTCTGCTCAAAGCTGGGACAACCCCAACAGACCCCCAAACTCAGGCATTTGTCCAGTGGAGTCTGGGGAAGATGCTCCAATGCTCAATTATCCTCACAAGGAAAATCTTTCCTTTATATCCAGTTTACACAAAGTAGGTCTGCATGGGCAGACAAAAAGCTACAGACAGCTTCTTCCTCAAATACAAGCCACAGAGCCAGAAGCCATTCAGATAGGATAGGAATATATTCATAACAATCACCTGCTCAGTCCTGCTTCAATTCCTGCATCCTTGAGTGCTAAGACAGTTACACAGATCTGGCACTGGGTCAGGCTTGTGTCCACCTACTCATGGAGACATGTCAGAGTTGCACAGCAGAGCTGCCCACTTGGGTGCCTGACAACCCACCCCATCACTACAGTTGCCAGCAAGTGCTGCAGGGCTTTTGTCCCTCTCGGGCAGCAGGGCTGTTAGCAGGATGAAAGAAATCAAAGCAATCTAAATCAACAGGCAGGAACTCTTCATTAAAATTTTGTATTTTAATTTATTTTGAATTTGTGTGGCTTGGTCCTTTTGCTAAAGAATACTGACTTTCACTGTTTTGTGACACAGATTTGCAACAGACTATAGCTTTCATACTACAACAGGTATTTCTCTAATTCAGAAGGAGGAGCTATAACTTATATATATTTACTTAAGAAATTGTCCTTTCATTCATTTAAATACAGCAAGGGTACTCACTTCTCAGCAATGCTGCTTTTGATCTCACAAGTGCTTTTTTTTAATCTGAAACAGGAATGATCAAGGGTACAGGAAAATCTTACATGAAAACGGGGCAAAAATTTCCACAGACTTTTTCTTTGGAAATATCCTACAAAGAGAATGAAAAAGAGAGAACATAAAAAGACATGGGTTCTGAAGCACAGGGATGGGATTTCTGGTCTATCCATCAAATACAACAATAAAGGAACATTTGAAGGGATTATGGGATACTGCAAAGCAGTAAAATACAATCCTATTAAACAATGTGTATAATCAAACAGCATAACTTGCTGCCACAGGAGGTTAATGAAGGAAGAGCATTATGAAATTCTGACAGGACTGGATAGTTATAGGTATTTGTAAAACCTCCTGAATTATTACAAATAGAAGACACAGAACTTGAAGTGAGCATGTGGGTTCATCAGTCCAGGCCTGTGCTATTACAGGAGTCTATAGTGCCTGCTCCTAAATTTACCAAGTTTCATTTTAACAACAGCTGTCCCCATTGCTTCTGGAAGGCTGTTACAAAAACTGATTCTTCTAATCATTAAGCACATTTGCATCATTTCTAGCATAGACACATGTCCACTTGTTCTTATATCAGCATTCTCCTTCAACTTAAGTATCTCTCATCTTTGCTGGTGGTTTTTTTTTCCCAGCCATAGAGATGATCATACCCTCTCCCAGGACATCCATCCACACTGGACACAGTAGTGCCGAGCCAATACACCATCTTCTCAAAGGTAACCTAACTGCAGCTGTGCAGCCACACAGCCATGCTAGCAAGCCTGCCTCTGTCACCAAGTTACTGCATGTGCTGAGGGGATCATTCTTCTTCTCAGTCTGGCTCTCACTTGGTCTTTGCCAGCCTGTACATCTTTGTTTGCAGTCCCAGGATGGCATAGACATGCCCCTACAGTGAGTCACAAAGATAAACACAGGCACTTATAGTGCAATTTGGGTGCAAGTTGGGCACTTCCTAAATATCTATCCAAAAACTCTGCTGCCCTGAGGTAAGCACGGGGGTACCTGAGATACCACAGGCACACAAAAAAGCTTTTCTCAGGAGCAGTGGGACCCCATAGCCGCACTAGCTTGTGTGGCCTGAGCTCTGCTGGCTTGGCTTGCCTGGCTGCCTCTGCAGACCCCTGCAGACCTCTCTCCCTCCCACAAGTTCACTTGCACTCAAGCACAGGAGACAGGCACCATTTCAACTCACTTGCTACTAACGGTGAAGGCAGTCCTAACAATCAACTCAGATGTACATATCCACCTGTCGTCAGATTAGTGTCACCCAAGATACACATACAGTTTCTTTGCTTTCTCTCTATGTTTGGAGGTGTGTAATAACACACCACAGCTCTGAGTTCTGGTCAAAAATACTGATGCCCATACATTTATTGTCATCTCAGAGTAAAAGCAAAGTAATTCAATAAAAGTAATTCAAGTAAAAAGTAATTCAATAAATTAAAAACAGGTTGCAAGCCCTTCACTGCCAGAGGAGTTGAAACCTGTTCCTTCCCCTAGCAGCAGTGCCACCTGACTAGGGAAGAGTACACCCAGGAACAGGCAGCAAGGAAAATGGATGTGCACCTGCTCTTGGCCTTCATCACCGGTTAACACTGGGCTACTGCACACCTAGGAATGGGTCATGGGTAGGGACATGTGTAGGGAGACCACTCAAGACTGCTCAGTAGCCCAGTGTTTGGAAATCCACCCAAGAGGGGGTGGGTGTGAATTCTGGTCCTGGACAGCTTGTGCACTTTCTGTTCAGATTCAGATTTCTTGCATGAGAAAATGGACTTACTGCCTAACAAGTGCTCTAACCACTTGGCTAGAGAATAAATGCCCCTTTTTACTATCCCTGAGGACTTCTGATCTGTACTTGTGTCTGTGCTCTAACTTATAGTGGTGGACAAGCAAGCAAACAAAGTATGAGCACCTACGGAGGTGGATAGGAAGAACTGGAAATAGCGTTATATGAATTGACACTTGCAATTGAACCGATGTCTCCTGGTCAGCTTATCTCAGAAAAGACCCAGGAGCTGCAGAATGGCTTTAGAGATAGATGGAAAAGGAACAGAAGCATAGGAAAAACTTTCAGAGATTGGGACTGTTTGATTGAGAGAAGGAATAGGAGAGAAATGAAAAATGTACAGAGAAAAAGAGTATCATTGTATTAGTACGAGAGCAAGGAGACAGCCAGTGACAGCAACAAACATAGATCTGATGAAAGAAAACACTTCTTTACTCAGAAAAATACCATGTATTAGTAGCTTGCAGAATTCATTCACAAGAGCAGATAAAGTGCTCAGAAAAACTGAAAAAAATGTTTAGGAGTCCTGCATGTATTCAACAGGAATCATTCACAAATCAGAAGAAAAGAATTTATTTTTTTAAAATGAGGCTATAAAGGGAAGGCTTCAGGGAATGAGACTGATCAGGTTCTACAGGGAACTGAAAGGTAATTGCGCAGCCTCTAATTCTTTCTCTGAAGTTGGCCACGATGTATGACATTAAATTGGGCCAGATGAACCTTTAATGTGGCTGCCACAGGCAGGAACTAAATATTTGGAAGTTATTTACCTTAGGAAAAGGAAGCAGAGAAGAGGTAAGTAAGCAAAAGCAAACAGAATACAAGAAGAACGATAAATGATAAAGAAAAACAAATAATAAAACTGACAACAAATTAAGTTCAACATTATTGTGGTCATTGTGTCATTGGACTACTAAAGCAAGATTTGTAAGGATGCATGTGGCTGTGATTTGTTGCTTCACAGAAATACAGGAGGCATGGTCAGCTTTGGAAATACCAAGACATATTCAAGCACATTTAAAACCATTTGTAGACAATGTATGTGTACAAAAAAAACCACTGCCACCTTTTCCCATGGCTCAGCTTGTTGCTTGTCCAAGTCTTGTAGCAATTCACTACAATGTAACAAAATTATGTAGCTTTTCTCTATGGGGACATCTCACCATTAAGCAGGAAAATAAAAAAGGAAAAACTTCCCTAATCACATTTCTAAGTGAATAAATTGAGATTTTAAAAAAGGAATCTGGGAAAAACACTCACAGGGAAGAAAAGCATCTCACCATAAATACAAATGAAAGAAACAGGTGTCAGGTTATAATAAACAAAGGGGAGGACAGAGTGAGCCATCTGCTTCATCAAAGGAAAATTTCATGCCTTGCAAGGCCACAAAACATAAACACTGCATGATAAGAAAAAAAATTGGGATTTTCAAGGTCTAGAAGATAGAAACTGCATCAGTAGTGGTGGGGTTTGTGCCAGCCAGATAATGAGAAGATCAGCCCAGCCAGAGCTGCTGGGTCTTCCCCACTCATGATCTTCAAATAGAGTATGTTACACTAGGAACAAGAGGTAGTCCAGAATTTAGTAATCCATGGGGTGCTCAATCCCAGCAGTCCTTCCCCAGTCATACAGGGAGCGAGAACCCCTGCCAGGGCATGTGGGAACACTCCCTGGAGTGAGGTCTGCTCGTGTAATTTGGGCTGGGAAAGCAAGCAAGAATGGAAAAATCAGGCCTGAAAACATCTAACAGCAGAGTCATAAAAGAGAAGAGGACTCATGCTGAGGGAAGAGGCTGGCTGCTCACATATGGGCTGCGTTCAGCCCAGTCAGTGCAAGGCAGCTGTGTGGTGAGGTAGGACACCAGCACAGAGGACAGTTAAGCTGGTGGCAGGTGGAGGAGACCAGAATAAGAAGAGTGGACAGACAGCATGTATATGTGAGGCCATGCAGGTGGCCATGGTCATAATTCAAGGAAGCACTTTACTTCAGAATGGAATTTGGAAAGATCGGGAAATCTGTAGAACAACTTTACAATCCTTAGACTTCTTTGTCTCTAAATCATCACCTCACACCCTCTCAACCAGGTCATACCTACAGTTAGGATGTCTGTTCTCCAGCTAATTGAGCATGGTCAGCTACATCCCTGGAAACTGCCCAATATATTTTGGGTATTACTGTGCTACAAATAGTATGAAATCCCAGAGGTAAATATGAAAAATACCACTAACTGCATTAAAGGGAGAGGATGTCAGGTGTATTAGATTAATTCACTATAACTACACAAAGGATTATAAGGAAGTTGGTCAGCACAGTTTCTGGACAAGTGATTGAATGCAGGGCCAGGCAAAACTAACAGTGCTTGTATATAACTTACTAATGCTCACTTACTAATGCGACATTGTGCACACTGCAGGTGACCCCAAGCAATTTAATCAGAACTTAGACTCTCTTTTAAGGACAAAAAGGAAAATCCAGCCCTCACAGTTGTGAAAATAGCTCTCTGAATGTGAACTACTGTAGTTATAAGAATGACTTGCTTAATTCTACTGTCAGCTAGCAATAAAAAATGCAAAGAAACAAAAAAACCTGAGCTTCTTGCTTGTGTCCATAATTTTCCTTGACAAATGTCCACGCTCTTTGCCATTGCGCAGTTGCCAGCTGGGCAGCCATATTATGTTATAACGCAAGGATATTCTATTTGCCGGGGATGTCAAATGAAACAGGCAGTTCAAACATGCCATGAGGACAAGATCATGAACTCTCTTAATAGTCTTCTAGCAAACAGAGACCATATAAACATGGGGTAAAGAGTCACTACATAGTAATTAGCTGAAAGCTGGTTTTCACATCTCCCCATTAAGAACAGTAAGTAGCATCCTAAGCATTTTCTTCAGCTGTGCACCAAAGAGGTTAACAATTCATCTAGGCACGAGTGGGTTTTCTGGGAGCTAAACAGTACCCAAAAAAATAAGGAAGAAAATTTAAAAGTAAATTTATCTACCTAAACACAGTGCCATTTGAATTGCTTTGTTTTACCAAGACTGCCGCTGTAATATATGGCAAAGGACTTGTATGAGATTTGTGTGCTTCTGGGCTGCAACTGGACAACAGGGAGGATTTCCTACTGCATCTGAAATGAAACCAGTGCCTATGTCTAAGTAACTGAATCTTGTCCTCAATGTACATTATGTATGTAATTAGATATGGATAATTTGGTCCTGCCCATCTCTGAGTGCTCTAATTCTGGAACATAATTTTGGAGCAGAAGGTACTTGTTTTCCCAAGGGAGAGCTCACCCTTGTTTCTGTAAAGGTATTACAACATCAATCAATTTTCTGTGCATATGCAATCTAACACCATAAAGCTGTTACAGTCAAGGGTCTTCCAAAGAATAGGAAAATTTCTATATTTTTCCATCCAGTGTATACTTCTTTGCATTTACCAACAAAGAAGATAATTCACCATATTTTTGCTTGTTTCTCTAGCTGGTTTAAATCTCAATCAACTTCCTCACAGTTTTCTTTCACAGTGGTTAACCTACATAGGTAGCTTTTTCTTCAAATTCCTCTTTCTCACTTTGTCTCTTTTCTTTCCAGATTACAAAAAAATACATGAAACAACAGAGGGTTTTGCATGGCATCTCAAAGCTTTCTGCTGTCAGCGTTACCACACTGGGAACTGATTTTTCATTGCACTCTTTGGTTGTTGTCAACTGGCCAATTTTAACTGTTGGATGTGTTGTGAAATACAGGAAATCCTGTTCTACAAAAGTTCTCCAGAGTAACAGTACAGTTACTCTATAACTGTACAGTACAGAATCTGCCCCAGTACAGATTCTGAACATCCGTATTTTCATTTCAGCTACGGCTGGACTTACTGAGCCCTTACTGGTGCCACTCAATCCCACAGACGATTCAGAAAAGTAGATAAGGAGCAGAGCTGGCTTTGTCTGCATCCAGCTCTTCCATTGCTCTGGGGGGCCAGGGAAGCTGGACTTGCTGGTTCCCCAGCCACCCCAGGACGGCTGCAGATGCTCCTCTGCATTGTCCCTCGGTGCAGCTGCTTGGACCATGGTGGAGAGAGCCACAGCACTGCTCCGAGCCCAACCTTCACCCCCACTTGACTTCCTTCTTGAAAAAGAACAATATGATCAGATTCACTAATAAAATGGAAAGGCCTCTGCACCGTACAGTGAAACAAAAATGAATGTCCTTCCAAGGATCACAGAATGTTAGGGATTGGAAGGGACCTTGAAAGATCATCTAGTCCAATCCCCCTGCCAGAGCAGGAACACCTAAACGAAATTACACAGGAAGGAATCCAGGTGGGTCTTGAACGTCTCCAGAGAAGGAGACTCCGCAACCTCCCTGGGCAGCCTGTCCCAGGGCTCTGTCACCCTCACCGTAAAGAAGTTTTTTCTCAAGTTTAAGCGGAACCTCCTGTGTTCCAGCTTACACCCATTGCTCCTTGTCCTACCATTGGGCATCACTGAGAAGAGCCTGGCTCCATCCTCATGACATTCGCCCTTTACATATTTATAAACATTAATTAGGTCACCCCTCAGTCTCCTCTTCTCCAAGCTAAAGAGACCCAGCTCCCTCAGCCTTTCCTCATAAGGGAGATGCTCCACTCCCTTAATCATCTTGGTGGCTCTGTGCTGGACTCTCTCAAGCAGTTCCCTGTCCTTCTTGAACTGTGGGGCCCAGAACGGGGCACAATATTCCAGATGCGGCCTCACCAGGGCAGAGCAAATTTGCTTCTGCCCTACCCTCCCTTACCTTTCAGCTGTGCTCCACTCTGTGTGACTTTCCTCAAACCCCGGGATTATGGGCAGGAGTTAAAAGTTTATTTTAGTAATTTATTTCAGTAGTTGTCCTTTTGTTCCGAGTTCATTGCTTCCCAGCAGGGCTCACCAGGAGATGCCTGCAGGGCCAGCAGAGAGCTTACTGCTGAGGTTGAGATGTCTTCAATTCCATTCCCATTCAGTCACCACAGTGGATTAATACAATACCAAAACTTAATATGCATATTTATTATTGCCAAAAGCATCAGAATATTTCCCTGTCTGGCAACTATTCGTTGTATTTGGTTTTTATTCACTAGCAATTGGAAATTTGGCAGCAATATCACTGTAATTGGTTCCAAGGGGCTATTTAAACACAGGAAAATACTAAGGAAAATTACAGCCTAGATTTTCTCCTCTAAAATAGCCGCTTAAGAGAGACTCATAAAAATCTTCCATAGTCAGAAAAGTTGAGGTAAATAATTTGGTTTCAAAATGCATGTGAATAATCAAGTTAAAAATAATGCCAACTGAAACATTAAGTTATTATATTTGTTAGTTTCTATTATTCCAATATGTACATCAAGTTTATTAATTCTGCAAGGGGTAAAACTTTCAGTCATTATCTTAGTATGACTACCAAGTTGTAATGAGATTTTAAACAGGCATCAACTGAATTTTAAGATATGAGTATATTACATTGTGACATTTGGATTTTTTGTGTATCCCTGAATAGACTGCACTGCTCTCCAGGCATGGCGCAAGTACAAGGAAGGGGGAAAAAGTTTGTTTCATTTCAATTTCATTTAAATTGCTTTGCTACATAACCTCACAGAAGGGATTTAGAATTGTTCTTTTCTGCAAACTTAAAGCTGAATGTTTCATTTATAGTCTTGTATTACATTAAGACTTGGAACATGTGTGGTTGTTTAATGTTGCACAGGGAGTGGGGGACAGAGTTAACACTTCTGCACTTTCAGGCTACTAAGAAAAATGTGTGCAGTTTCATAGAATACTCAAACATTCTAAATGTCTGATTCAAAACAATGAACAGAAGGCAAACAAGGTAAGAGAAAAATAACATTAGAAATCATGAAACAAAAAACCTGGCTAGTCCATGAAGACATATTACTCACCGAGTAATGTGGTTGGACTGGCAGTAGGAAATTTCTTAGGATGGCAATAAATTTAGCTTTCTATCATATCAGCAATTTTAAACAGTAGATAGTATGATTGTGTGAAGAAAAAAGTTTGAGCTTGGTATTTATTTACTTCAGTCTTAAAAATCATTGACTAGAGAAAGCTCCTGTAAGCAAGGAGTAACACCACCAGAAACAAGCCTTTCATGTGTAAATTTAGGAGTTTCTAAATTATAAACCTGATGAAGATTTCCTGTCTGAAATAATACAGTCACACCACTGCTACAGACAGTTAGCCAAATCCTGCTGACTCCAACCCCTGCTACATCCATTGAACTGAGAGGTTTCAAATCAAAGGACAAATTTTAGTCCAGGATCTTTTCATCACACACTCTGACAGTGTGACAAGCGGGAGTTTGTGGTTTGTTTTGTCCGTCCTGCTTTACTCTGCTTTGTCGGTTCAGAAGCCAGATTGATATTACAAAAGGACTATAAGTCTCCTCTTAAAATCTGATTGAAGTTGTTGGAATGAGGAATTTATTCTGACTGACGAGATTTAATTGGGTATATTCCAGTAGTTTGCATTCAGATGCAAGGAAAAGAGGAGATTAAGTAGATTAACCTCCATCATCTGGGAGATGACATATCTTGCTGTGCTTGAAGTATTTTGTGAAGGAAAGATGGCACTGATTTTGAAGTTTATATTAATCAAATCTCTTTGATTTTGTTTGATGCAGCAGCTGCAGTGACACACCCTCACACTTTGAAAGACTTGAGCTGCAAGTCCAGGACTGAGAGGAGGCCATCTATAGCTCAGAAGTGTCACCTGCCTCCAGGGAGAAGGAAAGCACTTGTCTAATTTCTCCTCTTATCTTCTTAAATTTGTGTTAGAATTGGAAAAAAAGGTGGGTGATTATGTCCCAAAACAAAGCTCTGACTGAAAGGTGGGTTTCTGTACCAAAGCAAACTTGAAAATTAACAGAAGGAGGTTACCTGACAAAAGTGTTCTTTTTTTTTTTACTCCTTTTTTTTTAATAATTATGGCTAGAAGTTGTAGATGCAATCTGCTGTTAGTAAGTTCTTTCTGACCTGAATTTACAACACTTGAAATTTTACTAGTAAAGCAACTGTAGTGACACAAATTTGTTCTGGGATTTCAGTTCATCATATTGAAGTGATATTGGGCTGAAAACCTACAAAGGTTTTACACATTTCCTCTGCTTCAGTCCTATAGGTGCTTTTGGTTGTGTTTCATTTTGTGTTTGTGAGTAGTCCTGAGGTGAAATGAGAGCTCCAAGGGTCTGAATTAAAGAGCATCAACTTCTGTTTGAACATCACCAAAGGTGAATTACGACAATGGAGCAAAACATCTTAACACTACATCAAAGGCAAAGATTCATCTTTAATCAGGTGTGTGAATGGTTTTCATTTGTATGAAAAACCCTTTTCAAGAGCTGGATTCACTGGAAACCAATTCCACGTACCCTGTTACGAGGCACAAGCTGATGTGACTACCAAAGCCTTGCCTAGAGAGGCTTTTCTTGGCAAGAGGCTGAAGACGCCTCTCCTCACTCCCACAGCCCCAGTCCCACCTGCTGGGAAGGGTACAGAGCACCTCAGGTTTCACCCCATTGCTCCCAAAGGAGCTGCTGGTGCACATCTGCCACCATCCATCCCCAAAAGAGGGACCAGAGACCATTTCCAGATGGAGCCCTCCAGTGTCATGGTCCTGGGTGGTTCATCCTGGCTGAACTCAGGCTGCTGGGTTTGCCTGGGGGTAAAGAAATCTTCAAAAGGGACAAGGCACGTAGCACACTTTCCCAGCCACACTAAAGAAAGGAGTGGTGGCTCTCTGTGTTCCTTACAACTCTTATGTTCATTACTGTTTATTACAAGAGGACCAGGGGCGTGAGCTGAGCAAACCTTGGAAAGCAGCCAGCCCTGGAGAGATGACTCCGAAAGGATTTTGCATTTTTGTTTTATTTTCTTAAAGAAAATCAAAGCCCATAAAAGGATCAGTTTTGACCTGTTGTTATTTGTTTTGGCAGCGACAAAGAGGGATAAGGCAACTACCTGCTGACAGACTTTGACTACATTTAATTGCGAAAAATCAGATTGCGAGTGACTTGAGGTGATAGGCAAGTATTTAATGAAACTATTCTGATTAGTAACTTTTCCAGTGAGAGCAAACCAAGGAGGGTAACCAACCATCTATTGAAGCTGAACTGCTATTGAATCAACACTTAGCTATCAAAATATATTTAATCACAATTTTAACTGCTCTATTCCCAAAGAGTTACTCAGTATCTTAAAGGTGCTGGGTTTTTTCTCTCTCTTCTGATCTGCCACCACCCCTAGGAAATCTTTTGTTTCCACTTATTTTACTCTTCAGCCACAAGTCAATCACAACATGCAATACAAGACATCAAATACTAACTGAAAGAAGCAATATTACTGTAAATGGCTAGAAGGCATTACTACAAATATCAACTTTTATTTAACTGGCATATGACAGTTAAATCTTGGGAGAAATACTGCAGGCTTGTGACTCAAATTCAGCATTCACAAAGCTGCTCCCTGCCTGAAAGTTTCTCAGAAGAGGTTCTGGCTGTAGACATAGGCACCAGATACACTTTTTAAGTAAGGAGAAACAGGTTTAAATATTACTGATTCTTTAGTTTCAGAAACACATTGAGGTATAGGTACTATATTTGAGCAACAATTAATACTCATTGTCTCAGAATATACCTCAGTTTTGTTTGTATGGTGCTGCCAGAAGTCATTTTCACATAGGTATTATTTACCACCATTTCCAACATAAATGAGACTGCCTAGAGCAGAAACGCCACATCAGCCACAGGTAAACACTGCCCAAATTTCTGTGAAATCTACTTAGGAATTAGCAGTCACAGTTTGATTCCAGCTCAATCTTCAGTTTTAACACGACTAGAGCAGTTTTCCAGCTAGCTATAAAGAGAAATTGTTTTTTCTGAAGCACTGCAGTCCTTAGGTGAGCACTGGCTCCTTTACCTCCTCTAACTGAAACACTGCCAAAACCTTACTTCTCTCTACTCCTTCAATTTACACAATTCTTCTCCCTGGCAAATAAGGAAGCAGCAAAGGATTAAAAACTGTTTCAGCAACACGAAAGAGCAGGCAGCATAAAAACCCAGTCCAGAGGATGATACAGCACCTTTTTGACAAGTGATAAAGCTTTTATAGTTGTGTTACTACAGGCTGTTACTACTGCATGCTCTGACATTTCAGCATATCTGGGACAAAACATATGTACTTGTGAGGTCCCCAGTATCACATGCGGACCCTGAGCAGCACCTGGGGGCCCAGCTCCCACCCCTAAGCTCTGCCAGATGCAGCACAGTACAAGCAGAGTTCAAAGCCTACTTCTAAGTTAAAGGACAAGCAGGAAATATTGAAGAAAAAGACAGTAGGTACACAGGTCCACTAAAATTTGTCAGCTTTACTATCTTTCTGTCATTTAAACTTTTAGCCTGAGCTCAAAAGAGAAAGCAAAAGAAGCAGCAGCGATAAGAAAAACAGTAACAGGGAAGACCAGAACAAGACCAGACCAGCCTGAGTAAACACAGACTATAAAAAAATCAGGCTAAGGGTTAGATCTAGCCTCTTCAAAAAACAAGGTGATACACTGAGTGCATCTACTTTCCATATTTAAAATGACACAGCTTCTTACTAGCAATTAAACAGCAAGAAGCCCAGCTCTGCCCTGTGGTCAGATTCTCTGTCTCTGAGCTGCTGCTCAAGCAATGCCCTTTGCCTGCACATGGAATGAAGACTCCCTGGCTGGACACCCCCACACCTGGATGAGATTTAGCCCTTACTGGCTGTTTACCTGTTACCTGACAGTGTTTCTTATCACTTAACTTCTACAAGTTGGGTTTTTTTCAAAAATTTACAAGAACTTCTGTATTAAGATTATTCTTTTTGCTATAAGATTATACTAATTACATATATCTTCCATGTGATATTCATTTAAAATTAGATATATTTGCTGTATTCTATCATTAATTCTCCTGATAAAGTTCTCTCAAGATCAGTTATTTGGAATACTTTGGGGTTTTTTTTCCTGGGACTCATCCCTCAAATGTTTTTGATTAGCAGACCATGATGGAGAGCAATAGTAGGAAGGAATGGAAAGAATAAAAGAGAATTACAGGATAAACTTAACATTCTGCCTGAATTGAAGGCTGTCTTGGCCCTTTCTATTACAAAACTCTGTTTTCACTTGAACTTCCAGGCTAAAATTTTAATGTAGAGAGTCTGCCTCCACCTGACTTACATGAAAACTTCAGGAAAAACAGCTCAGTCGTATCCCAAGACAAAAGTGAAGGAGAAAACTGGTCCAAAAGTCTGGAACTGCTTCAGGAGAGTCTTTGTCGTTCTGGGCAGGGAACTAGGAACTTGTGAAGGCATTTATCCAAGTGTCCAGGCTTTGTCTCTTGCTATTCTCAGAAGGGCTAGAAGCAAGAAAACCACTTGAATTATGTTCCTCATAGTAATGTTCCTTGGCTGAACAAGATGCTTGGGATGAGGAGCCCTAGAGAGGAGCTTCAGAAGGGGACAGGCAGCCTGGCACTGGAAATGGGGGTTCAGAGGAGTGAAATAGATGTGAAACAGGAAGATGAAAGCAAAACCCAAGTAAAAGGCTCCAGGGCAGAGCTCTAGCAGAGCTCTGGGACAACCCTAACCTGTCACAGCACAGCATGCTCAGGACAAGGAGGGCGAGAACCTGCTGTGACCACCAGTGATTCCATTACATCCAGCAGCGGTGATCTGGGTGGTAAATCTACAGGTTTTGGCCCTGCTGGTGACTTGCAAGAAGAGAGAATAGACACTGTGGTTAAGACAGTTGAGCGTTGTCTTCCAATTCTAGCCCTGCTTCTACCGCAGACTTCTTCGAGAGCTCGCCTAAAGCAAAGAGTTCACACACAGTCACTAACCATAAGTTCCTCCTTTCTGGCAAGCCAAACCCGTGCCCTGGGGCTGGGGAACTCACAAGAGTCCCAAACTCTCCCATCCTCAGCTGAAGTCAATCGGAGTTGACCTCTGAACATAAAAGTTGATCTGTTCTCTAGATGTTCTGAAAGATCAGGTCCTGTTATCTCCAAAATACCCCTTAGTTTTTAAAATAACATTTCTGAGATGCAGCTCCCCAACACTGAGGTGTAAATAATAATAACAAAATCACATATTTGTGTGGTATAAAGACAAATCTCTTTCATAAGTGCTGACCTTGTAATAGCGTGTCTCAGCAAAGACCTGGACACTCTTCTTTTGTTCAGATTACTTTGAATGCACTAAATTACATATGGTAAACAATGAATGATGAGGGATTAAAATACAGATTAAGCCTTCATTCTCTGAGTAGCAGCTCTTCTTTCTGCAAGGAAAAAAAAAAAAAAAAAAAAGGCTTTTTAGATTAAAAAAAACTGATGTCACAGAACAGGGGCACTGAATCAATGTCCTCTGAAATTCTGGTACATCTACCTCTCACTTTAAATCTTTGCTGAAGCAGGAGGCAGAGTTCTGTTTTTCCAGAAAGAGTTACACAACATTAAATCCCAGAGCAATTGTATGTAAAACTGCCAAACAGGTGTTACTAGTGTACAGTTAATTTCAGAGAGATTACCATTGGTTACATTAAATAAACACGTATGTATCAAACACTGTAAGCCAATATCAGGCATATCTGGGATACTACTGATAATTTTCAAATAAGATTTATCTTATATTCATAGACTCCTTTCTTTTTCTCCTCCCCCTTTCCCTCTTCCTCTCCTCGCCTGTTAGATATCTATGCTTAATTGCAAGAATTACATGTCTCGTTTCCATTTCCACACTTCACTGCTTAGAGAGGCACCTACAGAATACAGCAGCACTCACTTAAATACACAAGAATCACAGTCTTTATTCTCAAATTGATATGCATTACATGCTGGATCATACAGCTAAAATGAATAAATCCTCTAAAATTAAAAAAAAAATGTATATCAGAACCCTGTCAGCAAACAACAAATCTGGGCTTCACAGTTTGCAGGACTAGTCCTTGGATTAGCACGGACTCGTCCTCAGTTGCTGGAAAAAACAGATGTGGTTCAAAGAAGGTTTTCAAAGTGGCGGAGGTGCTGGCACCTCGCCAGGCCAGCCTCCAGCCAGCATCAATCAGCCCAGGGGTCTGCAGCCCCGTCCTCCCAATCCCCCCACTCCAAGCAGCATGCTGGGTAGGACCTGCTGGACGGGCTGCCCACGAGGCTAGGGCTGGTCCTGTGGTGCAACCCCCCTGACCCAACCAAGCCGCCTCTCCCTGCTCCCGACCCTTGAAAGCTGGGTGCTGAGCTAGGGCTGTCATCTGCAAACCGAGGGGCTGTGAGGTGTCAAAAGGCAGTTTCATGGAATTTCAAAACTTTAAATCTTAACAGTATTCCTTACACCTGGCAGGTTTTACATTTAAAAAATAAATAAATAAAGAGAGAGATTTATTACATTAATATGTTCTAGTATTGGGCTATCCTTGGAAATCAGAGAAAGAGTCACCTACGGATAGTGCACCGGGTTTAACCCCTGAGATCCAGTTTTAAATGCTAGCTTTGTTACAGAAGGTCTACCGGTGGTACAATGTTGGCCAGCAGTAAGTACTCCAAGAGTTGTCTGTCTGGGTCAGGTGAGATGGCCACAGAGTGGTATACAGCTTTATGTAAAGTATACGTCAGTATGTATGTAAATAAGGCATATCTGGCCCAGTCTTTGTATGCATTTCCCGTGGTTTTATCCTGTTTTAAAGACTCTAATTCCTTCTAAGTTGAGTGAGTGTCTCTACCTGCCCATTCAGAGGAACTGTCAGTCTTAATTAGAACATGCATGAAACTCAGGGAGAGGGGCTTTCCCTGCACCATGCCCCTGCAAAGTATTCAACATATACTGTTGTCATTAAAAAACATTCTGAATAGGTATCTTTGATGAAATTCTGCTTAATTAAAATCACAGCAAGTTTTCTCCTTCGGTTATAGTAAAATCAGGTTTTCATATGTTGTTGTTTCCCAATTTAAAATTCAGATAACAATAACAATATAAAATGCCCCACTGGACTAGGAATTTATGATCATTTAGTTTCTTCTGTCTGTAAATACTAATAAACTTATTCCACAGCCTGGTGGTGGCAATTGCTACAACTTTCTCCTGCCAAGACTTACAAGGAGTGAAAGTCCTCCCAGGATTTTGCAAAAGAAACATCTGGTACAGGTCCAGGTTATCACTGTGCAGAGAAATTCTGAAGGCTTTATTCAGCCCTTATGTGGTCTTTTGGTAAAATTTACTTTGCTAAACATTCAATGGAAGCAATCAAAGTGGGAGGCTTATTCTTTTTTTATAAAGTTGATATGCTTCCTTCTTACTATGAGTACTCTTCTGACAAGTCTTAAAGCAAAAATACCAGCATATGGAATGTTTCAATAGGAATGAACAGGGTTTCTTGCTTCTCTTGCAACACAGTAGTTGTTAATATTTTAGATTATTGCAGGCCAAATTTAATAAATTGGCAGTCCCTGAAAAATTAAGTATTATATTTCCAGTATTAGTCATTTTCTCTGATTAACCCCCAATTACTGCAAAAGAACAGCCTCATGTACGAAGCAGGGCAGGCATTTGTCACTAGCTCAATCACATTGATGCTAAAGAAAACCTTACAGAAAAGAAAATTAATGTTTATTTTTGCATTTTTTTGCAGAATCGTAAGTTGTCATTTTCAATTAAGCATTAAGTAGTGTCTGTTTTGAGAGAGCCTTCATATGAATTTGTCCTAGCAGAAACAACCTTGTCTTTAGCAAAAAACATGTGAACTATTTCATCAGTCATGCTGTGTTCATAAAAGTGTTAATTGGGCTTTGAAGCTGATGCTGTTATAAAGCACAATAATACAAGAAACAAACACTCAGCTCAGGAAAAGGACTTTTTTTTTTTGAATCCCTTTTCCTCTTCCCACAAATATCTTTTTCGGGGTGAACTCTGTACATCCATTCTCCCAAAACAAGATTTCCTGTCACACAGCTGTGTTCACTAGAGCCATCAAATGAGTTAATAGATTATTAATAGCAGTTAAAAGTTATTACTTGCAATACCCTGTCCAAGAAAGAAATCCCAGGCGGAATCTGAATTCCCATTGGATGCATTTCATACAAATATCTTGAAGAATTGCACCTATGCCTTGTTCTGCAAGACCAACCAGACCACTCCTTTCCTAGAGAGACTTCTGCTAAAACAATATCAAGCATGATTTTCTGTGCTTAGTGACAAATTGGGAAACTAAGGATGTACTGTGCATATCGAACAGTTCTTAGGGCATATAGAAGACTTCTATTTAGGACATACAAAAGACTTAGATTAAGGCCAACTCCTAAATAACCAAGAGTCACTCTAAACTTTCAGGACAGCATGAGCGAAGAATATAGACAGCAAGAAAATTTGAGTTTAACCCCTTACAGAATGGTGTTTTTCCCAGACTTCCTCACTGCTTTACAAATTCTTCACATCTGCACCACCACCACAGACTAGCAGTCCACAGGGCTCTGTGCTTGGAAGAGCTGCATTCCTACACAAGCCCTTGCAAAATCCATGCCAGTAGTCATTCATCATTTGCATTCATCACCTTAACTAAATACCTATTCGTGTGCACGTTCTCTGATTCACATACTGCTACATTTTGGTGTGGAGCTGAGTCTTGGTATGGAATAATCGTTCAGCAATGATTTCTCTTTGGTGTGAATTTGTTTCAGGATAAGGCTTAACGTGGAAGTTCAGAAATACAGATACAGTTATTCTCAAGCACTAATATTTCATCCCACTTTCTCAGAGTGCACACATGTCTCTGGAGTGCTGTGGTAGACACTGATACCAACCCACCATGTTCACTGCTTCAGGTAAAACAAAAATCTCATTTCCAAAAAAAATAGAGGACTAAGCAGCCAAAATTACTTAAAAATATACTCCTGGGTAAAACAGTTCATATGTTTCTATGAATCATTAGATGTATTTATTTTTAATGCACAGAAATCCATTCCTCTCCAGAGATTTTATTCCTAAGGCTATTTTATTGCAAGAATTCAACTTATAATAAAGGCAAATGCATATTCTTTCTCATATACTCATTGAATTGCCCCAGATGAGGATTTTAAAAATACTATCGTTTACAAAAGGTCTAGTTCTTGGCTATTTACCTGTGTCTACATTAGATGGTTAGATGAGTGAAATGTAAAAATCTTTTATAGTCCAGAAAACCTTCAGTTTTTTCTCTAAAAACTCTTAACCTTAACTTGATACTGGCTTCTAGCACAAGGCATTGAATGAAGATGGAAAATGATGCATCTTGATGCTACTGTTATCCTGAAGGAACAATTGCTATCTTAAAATCAAAGGTGATCCTACTTTAAACCTGTGCAATGATAATATAGATTACTGAAGATCAGTGATCTTCACCTATTGCCTTCTGCAAAGTAATAATGAGTTGATGAGCTAATTATTTTAATGCCATTGGGATAAAACACTCAAGCACAGTCATTTCTGCATTCAAACTCTTATCATTAACTTCCAGTTTTCCAGGGGATTTTGCCAATGAGCAATTCAGGTTTGTTAAATTACAACACTCATTTATACACGAGTAAAATAAAGGTTATAGAAACTTTTAGTTTGTTTTTTGCAGCATCCTGCAGAAACCCAATGTGAGCCGTGATAAGCAATGCAACTGATATTAATTCAGAGTTTCCCCTTTAAAAAGGGAAACGGGTCAAAGGATATACCCTCTAGGGTATGCGCTGGGATTACACACCTGTGATTAATCTAACAAACTGCTGGAGATGTGATTGTTTCTTCATAGAGCTGCAGCTGAAACAACAGTTCTTTGGCAGCAAAATAAATGTAACCCCTTGTGGTGCCCCTAGACATACAAGATAATTACAACAAAGTACCTTCATAGGAAGTTAGGACACTCCTGCTGCATCATTAAAATAAACGGACCTGCGATAACTGATGCAGCCTTGGAAGTGCCACAGAGGAGCATGGTACTCGAGATGAAAGAGATCTGCTCTCCTCCTGGAACGTGCATGTGACTTCCATTAGCTTTAGTGGAAGCTGAGATTTCTAGTCCAAATCTAGCAAGAATAAGAGACAGGTTTTATCCCTGTGAAGTCAACTGCTGTTTTGCCATGGAGTTCAGTGGGGCAAGACTTCTAAAGTAAAACTTAATTATCCCAAGGCTTTTCAAGGCCACTCTGTGCCTCGCAGTGGAGCCTGGTGCAGAGAGATTTAAGCTCACTCTGACCAAGCTAGCTGGGGGTGCTGAAGCAGCAGAGCCGCATCTCCTGAGTGCGGTACCCAGGACAGCCATTGGCCTGTGAAGCAGCAGCCCTCGGGATGCTAACGCAGTCGTGCTGCAGAGACCTGCACAGTGCTGCTCGGGGCCACAGCGGCAGCCTGAGGACCACCATGCTGAACCCATCCGGGCACTACAGGCTTTCCCCAGGGCTTTTCCCAGCACTAAATACAGTCAAAACACCAGGAAGGGAAAAGAGTACCAGCATTATGCAATTAAATCAATTAAAGGATGTGAGCATATATTGATATAAAATAAAGACAAACTTTCCCAGTTTTCAGTGGTTGGATATGACTTGCAGAACAAAGTAAATACAAGGTAGAAAGGCCTCTCAATGACTTAGTGTGTCCAACATTAGTTCTGTTTTGATCTATATGAAAGATATCCATTTTCACTATAAACATCTCAAGAACAGTGTTTCAACAACTTTCTTCAGGCAGTAATTTACAAGTTATCACAAAATCAAACACATTTATGAATCAGAATGCAGTTCTTTTAGATATCCAATTCTTTTTTTATTATTATTTTAGTAGATTTTCCTACTTATACCTCATAATAACACTCAAATTACTCCACTTCCTCAGTGGAAGTTACCCAGCTACGTGTAGACATATCATTCCAATGAAGAACTTTCTAAAGCCCTACCCTAAAGACTTGCTTCTCACTTACTGGGATATTTTAAGTCAACATGTACACTGCTCTCTATCTATATCCAAAAGGCTGGGAAGTTGCAAAGATTGATAATAGACTGCATTGCAATCATGTTGGAGTACCAGATACCCATATGACAGTTAGTATAGACAGGGTCATTAGGAGATAATTTATGTTATGTTTATCATCATCTAGTGGAAAATAAAGTATATTGAGGCTGCTTTCCTTCATTTTTTTTTTCCAGACTGGTAAGCCCAGCAGTGTCCATTTGTTTGACTCCTGCCTATTCATCCTTTTCAGGTGAGTAGGTGTGCAGATAATGTTGTAAATCTAAAGGAAAGGGTTAGCCCTCATAGTAGACAATATTTTTTCTCTGGAAACAGGAAAAGGCAATGTAGTAGTATATATATGAAAGTTGTCTTCACCACTTCAAGAATGAAAAATGTTACTTTTATTTTTTAAAAAAGCAAAAATGTACAGGCATAAATTCTGCAAAAGTAAATGTTTATGTAGGAAAGTTTACCATGTTACAGAATCCTGTTCTAAAACAACTAGTGCAGTATGATGTTTTAATGTAACTTCTGGCACAGTAAATTTGTCTGTATAAATGGGGCCTCGAGCTGGGCGAACACACCAAGTTGTCTGTCTCATGCCAATGGAAAAAAGAGTCTAATGGCCAGATTACAAGGAAACAAGTTCCAGGTTCAAACTTATTTAGAAACACAATGGGAGCACGTGGGATTAGGTTTTAGGGCAGAACTACAGGGACATTTCAGGAATATCACTCCATTTCAACCCTGCTAACTGATTGTGTACCTCTTGGCTAGGAGCAGATTTGATCCACTGTGATGTGAATCAAATGTTGTGGATAAGAAGCAAAATGCACATAAAAGAGGAGCTTTGTTCTTAGATGTTCTTCTATTCCACCACTAAAAAAATACACAGAATCTAAATGCTCTTGTACGGCAAAATTGGCAAAAAACAGAATTTGAGACTGGTTTAAGGGGCTAATAGCTGAAGAAAATCTTACAATGAGATTTAATTTCTTTCCAGTACATATCACATATATAAACAAAATAAACACTAAAAATGTAGAAGTCTCCTAAAATAATAAAGTAACTTAAAGTAATTAAAAAAAATCCTAATGTCATTAAGAACTGCTGCTTTATAAAAGATTTTAAATAATATAAATGAAAAAAAAAAACATTTTTCCTTGATGAATTCCAGTACTGGACTGAAAATTCTGAATTTTACAGATGAGCTTGAAGAAGGATAATTCTACATTCTTACACCAGAAAATCATTTCTTACACTTTTCTTTTTTTCTATAAATTTTATAGTCATTCTTGTCACAATTCTTGTATTGATATTAGATACAATCGTTCCTAGCATCACCAGTGCAACTGATTACACTATTATAATATCATCTCAGTGAATTCTTCTTTTGAAATAAATGCCAATTAACCTAAGGTAATATGATGCATAAATGAAATAACTGCATCTTAATAATCTTCATAAAACAATAATTCTCATGTGACATTTTTTTCAAAGGTTATTTCAGTAAATTCCCTATTTACAGTAATTATATTTAAATATAAATCTTTTTCGACTTACTAATGTGCAAGAATGCATCCAAATGAAAGTAGATGCTTTTTATTTTAATCACATTAACCAAAACCTTCTTCACCATTTCTCTCTAAATAAAGACTTGCTGCCCAATTGCTAGACTGTGTGAAATATCCTTCCTCACCAGGCTGTACAAATTAAAGGCTGTACAGGTAAATGGGACTCTACAAGCTCTTTTTTATGGCTACACTTTTGGTAAATACCTTGCAGATGTTTTCAGCTAGAGACTATATTCTGTCTTTCTGAGTCTGCCTCATTCCTTGGGATTTCTATGTGTCTGCATAATTCAAAGTCCACATCGGACAAATGTTTTTTAGCTTCTCCTCAGCTCTCCGGCCTTCAGCCCAGACAGAGTCACAGTCTGAGCTGCCCTCCAGGATTCCATCCTTTCACAGATGCCTATTTCTGTTTTTATCAAAAAATGAAGAGCTTTTTGGCTAGATCTTCACTTCTGGTTCCTCACATCAATTCTCAGAACTGGGCTCTCTGCTTATAGCAAACTTCATGCCACTGGGACAGGGGCACAGGCATCCAGGCTAGAGAACCTCGAGTAACTTGTATTTATTTCCCTACCCAAACATTAAGAAAAGTCTCTCCTTTGCATTTCCTCATCAGGGAGGAGGATTTTGATTATTGACACATTTATTTCCAGCTTTTGTTTGGGGGTCTCTCTGGTTACTGTCCCCTAGTAAGGACTGTCTGAGTTAACTTCATTGAACCCTGACTGAAACTATTAATTTCAGTCAATATATTACTCACCTTCAATAATTTCATTGCACATTAAAAAGCTCAAAGTAATATTTATTTTGAAGCCATGCACAAAGCTTTAGGTATGGGGTAGAAAAACTCCAGTAAACACTGTAGATTGCTTTATTAAGATATTTCCCTCAAAAGCTGGAGTCACCATCTAGTTCAAGCCTCCAGCGAGAACAGATATACCTAAAACCAAAGCTAAGCAGGGGGTAACATGCTCAGCCCACAGTGCCTGCCTAGCCCAGGCAAATTCAGTTTCACAGTGACATTTTGTTACCAAAAGGTTTGTTGCACTTGTAATATTTCACCCACCAAGATAACTGGTTGAACACACACAGCTTTCATGTGTAACTGGTTAAAGACTAATTCCTTCTATTTTTAGGGTCAAACAAGATAAATAGCAAGACGAAGGGGCGGGGGTGGGGGGAAGACAAAAGATAAGAAACTGCAGTTCTGCCTTCAATACTCACAGTTCAGTTTATTGAAAACTGCAGATCTTTGTTAGCAACATGGCAAATCCTTACTGCATTTGGACTGCCCAGGCATCTCTTTTAGCTCACTAGTCTGGGCACAGCAAGAACTACAGAGGCTGTTATGTCTCAGACAGGAGCAGCAGTTGATTCTCGGTAAACAGAACCATAGAATGATAGAAACATAGAATAGTTTGGGTTGGAAGAGACCTTAAAGGTCACCTAGTCCAACCCCACCCTGCAGTGAGCAGGGCCACCTTCTGCTCAGAGCTCCATCCAACCTGACCTTGAATGTTTCCAGAGATGGGGCATCTTCCTCCTCGCTGGGCAACCTGTTCCAGTGTTCCCCCATCCTCATCATAAAAAATATCTCCCTTATATCTAGTCTAAATCTACTCTCTTTTAGTTTAAAACTATTGCCCTTTGTCCTATCGCTAAAGGCTCTGTTAAAAAGTTGATCCCCATCTTTCTTATAGGTCCCCTTCAAGTATTGAAAAGCTGTAATATGGTCTCCCTGGAGCCTTATCTTCTCCAAGCTGAGCAACCTCAACTCTCTCTGCCTTTCTTCATTGGAGAGGTGTTCCATCCTTCTTCTGTGGCCCTCTTCTAGACCCACTCCAACCAACAGGCCCATGTCTTTCATTTACTGAGGACTCCAGAGATGGATGCAGTACTCCAGTTGGGGTCAGAGGGTCAGAATTACCTCCCTCAACCTGCTGGTGACACTTTTTCTGATGCAGCCCAGGGTACGATTGGCCTTCTTGGCTGCAAGTATACATTGTCAGCTCGTGTCCAGCTTTTTGTCCACTAGGATCCCCACATCCTTTTCTGCAGGGCTGCTCTCAATCCCTTCATCCTCCAGCCTGTATTGATACTGGGAATTGCCCCAACCCAGGTGCAGGACCTTGAAACATGCACAGGAGTACACACAAATGCAGATAATGGAGAGAGATAGGAAGAAGCTGAAATTTTAAGCTTATCCCCTAAGAGAGGCTCAAAACAGAGCAGTTTGTGCTCCCTGGATGCTCTGGGAAGAGATTAGGAGGAAGGGCATGATGGGAATCTCTTGTGAGTCTTGGCATGTCAAGGCACAGTGGCAGCTTTCAGGGTCATAATGCTGCTACTGAATGTGATCTCTCTGAAATGCTCAGCATTGCCTTTCAACTGTCCTTCACAAAATAACTGCCCAGGCAGGACTGTGCTTGTTCCATCAAACTCTATCCTGCTTGGGAATGGAACCACCATGTAAGGTTGCCCTAGACACGCACCCTCCAAAGCTGGGGCTCACCATCACCCTCCTCTTCTGTCCGAAACATGGTTTCTAATCACACACATGAGCTATCAAGGCTTGAGATGCTCTCCACACATGGGATTTCTGTTTAGAAGTATAGAGACTATAGCCTACAGTATCTCTACAGAGCATCTGCGCACTATGGCTTTGTTTTATAAACAACATTTAACCAGGCTTTCAGCTTCAGAATAAGACAAAAAAATCCTACTCCAAGACCATTCTTCCCCATCCCCTTATCAAGAAGTCTGTTCCAAAGCAAGAAGCTCATATACCATTAAAAAAGGAGTTTTAACATGGCTGAAGCCATTTTCCCCTGCCAAATTCACCATTCTGGCTGAAGTTTCACAAACTAACACAGCGCAACCCAGGTTCCCACTAAGAGAAATTTCAGTTTAAGTAGATAACACATGGTAGAGTTATAAGCAACTGAGAACTGAGTCTTTTAGTAGAAACTAACAGGAGACCTCAATAACAGGTCGTGCTAACATGTCTGCTCGTAAAACTTAACTTTTACCTGGCATATTCTTATTTCAAAGCAGACATATGAATAGTTATCATACTATTGTGTACTTTCCTAACTTTATGGTTTTCATCACCTATTTCAATACCTCTGAGACAGTCCATGCTACACTTTCATATGGTATGAGCTTATGAAAATAATGATAGAACTTCATACTATAAATCATTTACAGAGGAAAGGAAAGGCAATTTTTTTTTTATTTTTTTTTAGAAAGGAGCCTATAGACTGTGCACACTTATTTAGGTTATTAAAGTATAAATAAATGTTTACATTGATTTAAAATGCAAAAATACAATGATGGGGGGGGATACAAGAGAGCACCTTTCAAGGAAGTACTGCCAAGGGCACACTCCAGCTGCGGGTGCAGGATAAGTGAGGGTTACAGTCCCAAGCAGATAAATTACACATGCACAAAGCTTCCCCACAACTACCTGTGAGCTAAAGCTGTGATTCCAGCCACAGCCACTTACTTACTTGCCTTGAAAATACCAGAAAATTCACCTTCTGTGTGCTTTTGATGGGAGGCATCATTTTTCATCATATAATGCCTAGAACAAGTTGATAGGTTTGAGGATCCTCATGGCATGGACAAGCATGGGCTTGTGCCAGATAACACCCTGGGGTGCCGCAGCCACCCCAAACTCAGGGTGCAAGGATCATTCTTCTGTTAGTAACAAGGAGAGTATTTCTGACAAATACCTGAGATCCTACCATGCAAACAGCAAAGGACTGAAAAGCAAAAATCTTCCAAAGCTCCGAAACATATTTTTACAAAAAAGACAGGATTTTGTTTGACATTTCTGTATTGTGGCTTATTGCCCACCAAACAAAATGTTAACAAGATAAACTTGTAATTTAAATTACTAGTACTTCCAGGATACTTAGAAATGCATATTCTTTTCATCTAGCTTGATTATTAAAAATGCCTTTGGGAATCATGCCTAGAATAATGTTTTACAGTATGGAGGCCAATAAAGAGTCTTTTGCTAAAAACTTGGATCAGATACACTGTTACTGTTCCCACCTCTTAATCAATTAAAAATACATATCATAACAGCATATGCCTTGTAAGAAGGAAAACACAGAAGTTATTCTCCTCTCCGTGAACGCGCGTAACTGTTACTTAGTTTAATGGGACATATATATGTACACGAATGAAAAATATCTTCCAGAATATGAAGGATTCGTATGTATCTGTAAATTATTACATGGTTAGGTGCAGGCTGGCCTTTCGCCACGCTAGACTCAATGCACCCAGTTTTGCCGAGTCTTGGAAGCTGAACAGTCCCAGGCCTGGCTAGCATTTCAGTGCAGAGACCATCTGGGAATTCAGTGTGCCATGGGCACAAGTCAAGGAGTCACAAGCTGGTGAATATTAGGCCACAGAAAATGAATAAGTGGAAAGATTTCATTCAGCTCCACCAGCACTGCCGAATCCATGAATGGGAATTTCCCCATTGCTCTCCTGCCTCTCCCTGCCTTCCCTAGTAAGGAAATATTCAGATTAATTTTAACGAGAAGGACACTGGAAGGATCCAAAGTGAAGGATACGATACAAAAAATGTTTATAAATGTAACACAATATTAGAAATATAGTGAAGAAGATATCAATAATACAAGTGGTGTGTGAACACTCCAAGTCAAGTCGGTGGAAATCTGTTTGCAGAAATATTATTCTTTTGTTTTTTTTAATCACGCACCTGAGTCTAATGGGAGGTATGTTCTTTAACAAAGTAAAAGAAAAGCCCTGTGGCTGCACACATCAAACCTACAGTACTTATATGCACTGTGACTGGCATTAAACCAAATGGAAAAATACTTTTGATTTGCAAGTATATGTACATGTATGTTGGACCTCACGGCCATATTATAAATTGCAGGGATGTTTTTGACAGTCAAAACATTTAACATTATGCTATGCTTCTAATTGAGAGATCTAACTAATGCCTAAGGCTATTGCATAAAGCACCAAAGAAATCTGAAAAACATTTTGAGCTTTAGCAGGAAGACAGGAGGAGGGAACTCTAGCAAGTACATTTCTTTGTCTGAGGTTTGACCATGAGAAACAAGATATCTTCAAGGCATCATAACCCTTAGCAACAGCCAAGACATGGTCTTGCCAAATCAGATCTTTTGATCACTTGAATTTCTTTTTGCTTTTCTATCTCTTCATTCCACCAAGAACTGAGAATATTTAAACCATAAACTGTCATTGAAATACCATTGGAGAATAGTTATTGGTACTTACATAGAAAACTTTTGATAACTTAATGATTCCTAGAGTTTATTTTACTTATACTTGAGCAACTTTCATGTCATTTTTTTTTAAGAAAAAAAAAAAAATCTAAAATCATGGGCATGTGCACTATGAAAAAGGGAAAGAAGAGGAGCAGTTATGAAGAACAGATGTTTTGTAAACAAATAACCCATTGATGGCAAATTGCTAGTCGTCATCATGCTAATTATTCTTTCCTGGGCTGCCAGCATCTATAAAAATATTCCAGTATACATCTACCCAGAACTGGAAGGGGAAAAACTGCCTGAACTACTGATAGGCAACACCACTGGAATCAAGGGTCCCAATTCTCCTCCCAACATTATACCATAACTATTCAGTTACAGCTATGCAAAGTGAACACGTGGATTACTAAACCAGAATAGCAGCATTTGACAACAATTTACAGGGGTGTAAAATTTCTGTGCTGTGTTCTAGGCAACAAAGGACCACAGGAACTATAATCTGTTATCTGAAACTTCACTATCTGCAAAGGCAGACAGATACAAGCAAATCCCTCACTGCAAACAGCAAGGGGCTCGCTGTCATTAATCACTATAAGGAGGCTATTGAAGACAGACTCTGGGATGGATTTCAGCGGCAGCCTGCAACTTTATTAGCTCAACATATCCAAGCATTTAAGTGGATCCACTGTAGGAGTTACAAGATTCTCACCATACAAATTATAATTCATGGTCAACTGTCCTCAGCCTACCCACACAAACCAGTTCCAGACATCTAACGTCTTCTCACTTAAAGAGAGAGGAGTATGGGGGGGCGGGGAGGCTGTCAACCTGCAGAGGCTCTGGGTCTCCTTTTGCAGAAGTCTACCAGCAAAACCCCAGCTCTTCACTTTTGAGAGATCATACTTCAATCTCCTACCCATGCTGGATACCAGCTTCAAGTTTCAAAGTAATTATTACACTGTTTATTACAAAGGTATAAAAAGGTACTTAATATTTATACCTATGTCCTATGCCAGATTTATTACCATAATGACATATGAGTGGAAAAACAGACAAATAAGATGGAAAAACCCCTGTCCTTCCTCAGTTTTATCCTAACAGGAAAAAATGTTATTCTGACATCAAAACAGGCAGCCTATTAAATCTGCAAACTCCTGAAAACACAGTTCCTAGATTATAACTGTAAGTCAAGAATGTAGATACAGTTTAAATTAATCAGAGATCCCAATTACAGCATACACCATGTTGTGTAACCTCAGGAAGCATCATCAAGCCTCCAAAACTATGCTCTTCTAATGGTGGGAAACCTTCTTCTAATTTCTACCCAAAATTTATTCACTGGCAGTTTATACCCAACTTGACCCAACATTGCCGGTTAGCTTAAATAGCTCTTCTCCCTTACTGGTATTAGCATCCAACCCCTCCACAGACATTATCCATGTCAATGAAAGGAGAAGAGCAAGCTCATACCATCTCCTGGACAGCCAGTGGGAGGAAATGCTAACAGAAGAAGGATGGGAAACCCCTTTTCTGTCCTCTCCTGTGCTCACTGCCCTTCCTGCCCCGTCTGCAAGTTCTTTGCCACCTGGCAGCTAACCAAGGCTCTGACCACATTTGTCATTTCTTCACTGGGCAAAAACACAGCATAATGTATTTATTAGGCATGAAACAAAGAAACAATCCCCCTCTAGGAATTAACAGGATTTGACAGTAAGTAAATCATGTTGAATAGACTGGAAGTGATAGTCGAGGCAAAGAGTTTTGGAAAGCTGAAGAAAAATGGGTAAAGAGAAGAATAGCATTTTGGGAGCCCTGGGCTGTCAGGAAAATACTGGAAAGCTTTGTGACCTGAATGAGGACAAACCTCCCTTTTCCCTACTATTGATCAGTAGGTTGGATATGTGCTTTTCAACACGGTGACATGAACTGGAGTAATGCAGGCTCTCAAAACAGCCACGCTCCATATATCCAGGCAGTTCAGCAGTGGATGGAGTGGCACAGAGTCACCCACTGATACACAGACTGTGTTTCATCTCACTCAGAAAAGACAATAATCATATTCTCTTAATCACAAGAAGAACAAAGAGTCACTCAAACTGAAAAAGAAATGGAATTTTAAAGACATCTTATATGGTTTTGGACTGTTGGACGAAGACTGTGTCTGAGGCCACAAACGCCTGTGCAGCCAGCATCCCTTCTTCAGAGCTGGAAGAGTTGGAGCTGAAGGGTTGGAAACACAAAACAGGGCTGCAAACTCACTGAAGGTTTGTCTTGGCATTTGTTTTTACAGATTTACAGATGCAATGAATGTTCTGTTTAAAATATCCACCCAGCTGCTTTTTATCAGCTTCAGACAATTTAGCACCCACCAGCGTCCCTCCGAGAGAGCCAGTGACAAACGGGGAGTCAGCCCCTGCCAGATGATGAAGAGCGGCAGATAGCGGCGGGCAGAGAGGGGCCAGGAGGAGGGGACTTGGCCCCATGTCCCCCCAGGGTGGCAGGAGATCCCCGTGGAGGAGAGCCTGGCATGTAGAGGGGTCTGCATCACCCCTGCCAGAGGAGGGCAGGTCAGAGCCAACATGGTGCTTGGCAGGAGGGAAGTGACAACTCAGTCTGCCCACCGGGAACAAGAGGCCCAGCTCAGCCGAGCAAGGATCCTGCTGCAACAAGAGGCTGCTGGAAAGGGGCAGAGCTGACCAGACCAGCCAGGAGAAGAGCACAGCTCTGCCACCACCACCCAGCCGAGAGGAGCGGGGGAGCAGCACGGCTGCTGCCAGGGGCTACCACCCTCTGCCCAGCTGAGCCCATGTGCTTTCCCTCAGAAAGAGACACCAGCCCGGTCTTCCTGCATCTTGGCATAAGCAAAGCAGACACCAAATCCATGACCATTTTGCAAGTCTCCAGCAGTTTAGTGCCTCTGGCAACTGCCTGCTTTCTACAGCCATAGGTCCTGGTCCAGGTTACTGCTAGAGAATTAGAAGTGTAAAAATAGAAATGCAGTTTCTTTAGGGAGATTAGCTGTTCATTCTCTGCCAGAGGAGGGCTCCTTTGTCAAACCTTTGTGCACTTGAAGAAATAGTGGCTAGTGGAGCAATTACCCATTAGAGAGGGCAATGGGCCAGAAGCTCCAACCTAGAGTGGATGAAAGAAAGTTTTTGCTCATTGAGTCCCAGGCCAGGTGCTGCCCACAGGCCATGCTAGGCAGGCAACATCAATAAGCACAAGCTGTCCAGAGGGAAACCATATGTAAGGGAATACAGCTGCTTGCAGACAAGGGCCACTACCAGCAACTGCTAGTATGATCCATACAAAGAGCTGCAAGCGCACCTTTGGGGTTGAGTACACCAGTAGCCAGCACATCATAGTGATGGCACAGAGATCTGAAGTTACTCCAGTTCCTGGACAAACCAACAAGCTGAAAGGAAAGCAAGTGTGATCTACGCAAATTAAAACAATGGCTATCGCTGAGCACCTACTGTAGGCAACAGTGAAAATCCAGCTTTTTCTGAACGTAGTGAGATCCATGTTCTTGTGCAAGAACAAGTTGCTGTTCAGCAGAAGTATGGTACAGGCTGAACAGAGGAACGAGCACAGGAGCCATCGTTAAGTCTGGGCAGGAGGTGCAGCTAGTGAAAAATCGGATGATGGAGACAGCATCTCAAAGCCTCTGACAGCAACTGAGGTGAAAAGTGGTGAGGCAGCCCGGCCGGTACAAGTTAGGGACTGACTTAACAGAAGCCTTGGTGGAAGGCAGTGAACAGAAGCAATTAGCACAGCTGCAGTAATGTTGCATCAGTGTATCTTCCACGAATAAAAGGGAGCTTGTCAAGATATGATCAAGCGCAGCAGCAAATCGCGCTCAAACTGAGGAGTGTTCCTGGCAGGCAATTCCCAGCTTGAATTCCCTGAATATCAGGTAACAGTGAAGCTAAGTGATATTCTGGAGGTTAGCCTGACTGGACAACGTGTCTAACCCTGAACATCCCCACTTGCACACCCTCAAAAGCCCAGAAGAGACGTAAAAACATGCATTGTCTGCATGAAATGTAAGGCACAGAAAGTCAAACAGATGGATAAAATATTAGGAGCAAGACATTTCAGCAGATTTAATTTGGATAATCTCAGGTAACGATGGGAGCAAATTACAAAGGAAATAAACTGCGTATTTGGATTGCTTCAGTCCTTCAGAGTGCCTTCTAAACCTGGAACGAATCAGACACAATTTAGAGGTATTGGAGGATCTACAGAGTTTTTTAAAGAACTGAAGAAATTTTTGTTTGGTTCAAAATGTTTCTGAGAACTGAAGAAGCCTTGACGTATTTCATAAGGCACATTAAGAGTGGCAACAATTTTTAAGCTTTTAAAGGCTTAAATCTCAAGAAACAAGTAGCAGCCTGTAAAGAGCTGCATCCTGAGCATATAGTCATTGAGGATGGACTAAGAGTTTCAGACCACTGCCAGAAAGCATACAAAACAAAAAGATTTTGTTTTGCAAAACCACGGGCTATCTGCACTGAAGACACCACATCTACAAAAGCTTTGAGCACATTATCAGAACCGACAGCATCATCTCATCATTTGAGAAACAAATTATCTAGACAAAGGAAGAAGAAAAGCTGATGAGTAAAACAAAGGAACAGTTTCTGAGCCATGTTTTGTTCACATTTTCAGATTCACCCCTCAATCTGCAGGAGTTTGCAATGCCTCAAAATCTCCTGGTGAGATCCAAAACTGGTGAGGCTGGTAGGTGCTCTTTGATGAGTTTCCCACAGATTAAATGAGGGTTGCTACAGAACTGGAGAGTTCAATTGTTGTGGAAGTCTTCAAATCCTCCCATTTACATTTACTCAATAAGGAATTCAATGTACACAGACTCACAACAGCCTGTAGCAACTCCTTATCAAGCACAGCCTAGTAAGACATCCATGGAGATGGATTCACAAACCAGCCAGATAAACATTTGCAGCTCAACAGAAAACAAAAGGAAAATGTGACTGCTGTTTGCAGGGCACAAGTGTGCACAGGCTCCCTCTGGTCTCCCTACATTGGACAAGACTGACCTGAGGATCCTGATTACTCCTTGTGCACAAAAACGTCTATCAAAGGAGGCTCCAGTTCAAATATAGTATCAACAGAGTAATCGCCTGGAGTTGATACAGATTCATTTCAAGGACTGAAAAATACCATCTGGAAATCACCACTTTCTGGTTGTGTATGACACTTCTGAAAATATGTAACAGCAGAACTGCTGAAGCATGAAAAGGA
The DNA here is from genome assembly GCF_000700745.2 of Antrostomus carolinensis. Lineage (NCBI taxonomy): Eukaryota > Metazoa > Chordata > Aves > Caprimulgiformes > Caprimulgidae > Antrostomus > Antrostomus carolinensis. The sequence goes on along the minus strand of NW_010296838.1, from coordinate 10,912 downwards.
GCTTGAGACTCTTACAGACACGTTGATGAAATCCGTAATGCTGTGGTTCAGCCCACAGGGCTGCATCTATGGTGATACAGAGAGGGACCCTGACGTACGTCTGCAAAAAGCTTAAGGTAATCATATGATCACATTATATACAGTATAAACTAAAGCAAGTATGTTACAAGGTGGTTTGTGAAAAGAATGAAGAGTAATCACCCTACTGGCTTCATGCTCACAGTTCTCATCCAAGAATAGGACTATGCTAGGAAGATGCCTTCAGGGCTCAGCTATCTGTCTGTCTCCCAGTGGAAATATTTTTAACCCCACAAACCCCAGCTTGATTTTCAGACGTGGAGTCTCACCTCTCTATGGGTGTGTGAGGGGAAAGGGACCTGTTTCAGTGACTCCAGGGCAACACAGTGCCAGGAGGTGGAAGAGAGCTCGAGGCAAGAGTGAAGGCGCCAAGACAGAGATGAGTGGTGAGAGCAGGGATAGGTGCCCATCCTGCAGGGAGGGCAGTGGGTCTGAGCAACAGGAGAAATCTGGGGGAAAAAATCTCAGACACACATTTCTTCAAAGGGAATGTTACTAATTGGGGAACTAAACAACCTGCCTGCTGATACAAAAAGCCGGTGCGTAATACTGTGCAATATATTACGAAAAGGTATGAAGATTCAGTGAAAGACTGGCAAAATCAAATACTAAAAAAAAACCCACAGTAACACTTCCAGACAGATGCTAAAGGCAATTTGATAACATTCCAGAAACATCTTATTTCTCCTGACAGGAGAGAAGCCTCATGGCACCCAAGGAGCTGCTCTGGCATGCTTAGATCCCCCCAAGACCCAAGACGGGGGTGTGTGGCACAGGGCCCGCCTGGCCGGCCCGGGGGTTGGGGGCCAGGGGCGATCCATGAGCCCTGCCTGCACCCAGCCACCCTACAGCAGAGCAGCAGCCCCTCGCTGCAGGGCTGGACAGGCAGGCTGGCGTCTGTGACAGGGAGAAGGCTGCCCACACCCCTGCAAGTCACAACGGCACAGTAATTTTTGCAATTGCTTTTAGATTTTATTAAACTTAAGAGGGGCATAAGACATTTAGTTTTTCTACCAAGAGCAGAAATCTAGAACCCTGTCTCCTATGGTGTTCAGCTGATCTCTGGTTTTATATTAATTGCTGAAGTTTTTATCTACCATGTTCCAAAAAACTCGCCGCTTTCCATGGACAGTTGTAAAAATTTGTTTTTTAAGTGCTAGAAGACAAGTGGCAAATTTGAGTGAGTATGAAAGTAGGAACTTCGCCATTGCTGTTATGTCTTCCTTAATCAGACTTCTTTCTTTTTGGAAATACAACTTGTATCTGACACAATTGGAGTCTATTCTGCTTTGATATGTTTAATTTATATATTTGCAGGCAATAATGGAGCAGGAATATACCTATTTTTAATTTTAGACAAAACCTGCCAAGAATGTACAATAAGAAGACCTAGGAAGTAATTTGTCTCTGTAACCTAATTTGTGCAAACTTCAGCCAAGGACGTTTATCATCTTGCTTTCCACCTTCTCCAGGAAACAGGCAGGGGAAAGCAGCGCAATAAGTAACGCCTTGCAGAGCATGCCGTCGGTTAGGCAGGAAGCGGCATCCTTCCTTCCTCTTTAGGGCAACATGAACTGCTCTGGTTTAGCCAGTGTTTTTTTGTTTTGCTGAATACTGGTCTCCTTGCTACAATGTTAAGGACCAAGAATAGTCAAAAATGACAAGACAGCAACAAACAGAAGATGAAAAAGAGAGACATCAGCTCTGACAGATCAAATTCACTTATCGATGTTTCTCTCCATTAGGGTCACAGGACATGCAGTTTCAACAGCATCAAAATTTGACCAAAAAAACCCACATTTTGCTCCAGAAAAAAAGAAAATCCATTTTTACTCTGTAATATGCATGGCCATCAAGCTATTGCTGCTAAACAATTAAAAAAAAAAAGTTTTCACAAGAAAATCAATGCCTTTAAAGAGAAAGCTGTAAAAACAGTTTGAGTGCTCAAAGGTTGCATCATAACGGCTACACAGAAGGGGGATAAAGAGGGAAGACAGCACAGGAAACATCACTCTGGCATTTCCTAATTCCTGAGCATTTGACTCCACAGCCTCTGCTTATTTTTGTACATAATTTCCTAACGGAAATTTCCTTCTTGGAAAGGATAGGCAGCACCCCACAGCCCTCCCCCACAGTCTGCCTGGCCCAAGAGCATGGGATACTCTGGGTGCTGCTCTGGCCCCTCCAGAGAGCTCAGCCCCACAGCAGCCTCCGAGGCTGGGAGGAACAAGGGCTCCAGTTGGGTCAAATCCTTGGGACACTTCAACAGAAAAGCCCAAACATGCTCAAACTCCCAAACTCCCAGGAGCAGCTAGAAGTGTCTTTCCAAATGCTGTTGTTACCCGAATAATGGATCATGACACTGTTACAGAAAACACTACAGCTTTTCTATGAGATTTGGGATTTTTTTTTTATTTTGTTAACATGAGCCAAACAAAGCAATTTTCTCACTCTTGTTTTTAGAGAAATCTGAACTCTTTTAGTTGGAACTTTCCATTGCAAGTTCTGCCTCAGGCTCAATATTTCTTTGGAAAGTTTCAAACCTAGTAGCTAAATTTTGGCTGAGTTATAAGCATGGCCACATAATGGAAAGAGTCAGAAAGCTTTAGTTATAGACAATATGACTAGCTCAACCACTGATACACATATAAATACTCATATAGCTGGCTAACTTGCTCAAATTATGGGAAGATACACAGCTAATGACTGAATTTCCAAATAAACACATGATGTCCAAGACTTATTTAAAGCATCCCATACAAAAGGACGCTTTATATGGGAATAGCATCTTTAGGTTTATTTGTGTCTATGCAGAGTCAGTATATTTAAGACTTTTTTTTTTTTTTTAAAGCAAGGCTAACTCTCTTAGGCAGCATTTTGCCTGCTTATCTTATTAATATAGTTAGGTTATTTGATATATGAGGCTGCACAAAGGTGGCAGAACATTATAGCACAATGTCATTTCATTTTGAAAAGGGAGAGGATTTTTCTCATTTTTCCACTTTTCCACTTAAATAAATTATATAATTGATAGAATCATAAGGTATAAATAAATACATGATCTACTGATGGGTCTGTTTTGCTTAGCAATGCCAAAACTACACCAATGATAAGCCATGACCTCCCCATGCTCCCCTGCAATAGGCAGAATCTGAACCTCCAGCTCGTGCCAGCTGTGCCTGTGCCCTGCACCCCTAAGGTTTCTAGTAACAGCTTGAGCCCCACAGGAGACCAGCATTTTTTCTCCCGTGACACTTAGGCATATGCATGGAATTTTTTTCTCTTCCCCTGTTCAACAGGAAACCTCTATTGACACTTCCACTACATTCCTGCACATACCTTAATCCTCCTTCTTCGGCTGGGATAATCCCCAGGCAATATGGCATATGAAGGCAGGGCAAGAGGAAAGACAAATTATCCCAATGAATTGCATCTAATAACCTCTGGGATAAAATCATGTGGCTTTGCTTGCAGCTCCACATTCACTTAAATCAGCCTTTTCTGCTGTACTGGTGGTGGAACAGTCCTACTGTGAAACAACACTATTTCAGCTTTATGTGCTTATCATTCTTGTTGTTCTCAAATTGACCTAGACAGGTAAGTATTACAGCTCAACTTGTAGATGGATTTTCATGCAGATCCCACTGTGATCAAGTATAGCCAGTTTGATTTTCAACAACCCTGTCAGATGAAAACTTACAGCCTGCCTTGAAACAAAGATGAATGGGATGATCTTTGATGTTACAAGCCCAGTAGGAGAGAAAGTAGATAAAAGGTGTTTATATGCCATCTTCTGCTGTTAAAATAATGCACAATGCAAAGTCAAAGTAAGCGTTTCAGTTTTAGTAAAATCAGCAGTGGCCTGCAGAAATCTGACAGGGATAAGTAGACCTCTTGCAAAGAGAGTATAAAAACAGTCTTCCCTATGTACACTGCTAAAAAAATCCATCTAGTGGTAAATTTTCACATGTAGACACAGACAACAATAATAAAATCAGTCCTTTATCACGACAAAAGTATTAACAATTTTAAAATGAGGATGCAGAGCACAAGCAGCAAACACCTTGGAATTTACAAAATTGAATTAAAATATTGGTAAACTAAGTGGTTACACTAGTATTTGTGCTGCAGAACACCTTCCTTTATAAAATATTTTTGGAACATACTAGGAGATTTATAATACCTCCAACTTGCTTTCAAAAGATTTTTTAAATTTAGCAAAAGGAAAGTCCCAGCACCAGAAAAGAGCCTTTTCTCTGTCCCGTGACTTTGTGCTATGATCTAGCCAAGATATAAAGCTATGAATGTTCCTTTCAGTCACATTCTCAACAAAAATGGTGGCAACACACCATAAATAACTGAGCGTGCACATTTCAACTGAAGACCAGGCCAAGATACTACTATAGGAGCAGCTGTAGCACCCACTGTACAGGAGACTGACAGTGAAATTGGGAACAGAGGGGTGCACTGCACACTCCGATGCTCCCAGTGTGACCAGGGAACCAACCCTTCTCCACACCCAAGATAACACTGTTGTCCTGGATGGGACCGGCGTGGTTAGTGCTGTAACTCAAGCTGTGGTGCCCGGCTGAAGGTTCAGGTTTCCCATCCTGCTAACAAGGACTGCTGCTGCCATCCCTGGGAATTCCACGTTAGGAGCATGGCTGCTTGTGTGGTTTTAATTTAGTCCCTTTTGTGCATACATTATAAGACAGTCTTTAATTGTACAATCATATATTATTGGGATCTGGGTGGGAGGTTTTTTTCCACAAAGCTTGATTTGGTAGTCAATAAACAGCCACAGACATAAGCATTAATCAGGTTTGCGTAGTGAATCAGGTTAGTTTTAGGGAAATATTTATCTTATTGAGACTCAGCATTAAATATGTTTCACTGTATAACTTCGGGTGTTAACTGGGTTGTGGATAGGTAACTCACAGTTTTCTATCATCCTTAGTTTCCCAAAAGGAGTTAACTCCTGGGTAATACCTGACCCCAGGTATTTTTGATTCATTTGCTGCCTTCTCAGCAATGGATGCATGGAAAGGCAGGAGGGTGGGTCTAGGAAGGGTCCGCATATTCCAGAAAAGATTAAGGAGGTGGGAGAGGACACCCACCCGCGGGTGGGGGAAGAGTGGAGGTGGGATGGGGCACGGGTTTGACCGGCCCCAGCTCCTGCGGGAGAGCCAGACAGCCCTTCAGGGAGCCCGGGCTGCCCGGGGACAGGCGGGGCGGATGGAAAGTCACCGCTTGGCCATTTTTAAGCCCGTGGGTCAAACCGACGGCGGGGCTCCCGCAGAAGCAGAAGATACTCCGGAGCCTCCGCAGCCCCCCCGGCCTTTGAACGCACCGGTTCCGTTTCGAGACCGGTTTTCCGCAGGAA
>NW_010296838.1:3233-5227 GCF_000700745.2 Antrostomus carolinensis | reverse complement strand
ACGGAGCCGGGGCTGGAGAGGGAAACCATGTGAGGGGGCTCCTGACGGGACAAGCTGCGCTCCCGAAGGACCGCTACAGGACCGTGTCCCTGCCCGCTTGGTGCCCGCCTACCCCCCTGGAGCCGCGGAGCGGGGGTCTTGGCATCCACCCCCCCGCAGCATCCTTCCGCAGCCCGGGGAGATCCCCACCCGCCCGGGAAACATCCAAATCTCCTGTAGGCCCTTCCTTTAAGGCATGGTTCATTAATACACAAAGTCACACCAAACAAAGCTTTTCCCCTGACCGAACAGCCGACACAGCCGGTGGGCTTTCCCCTCGCACCCCTCTCTCCTCCCCCTGCGCCCCGCGGAACGGGCTGGCAGGCTGCGCGGCTGAACCCTGCCCTGCCTCCTCCGCCCCCTGGAAACTCTATTAAAATACCAGGGCCTCTAATTGTCGGGCTGGGTTATACTGCTGAATGGGGAAAGCAAATTATCCCCTCGTTGGGGACGGTTTCTGTACTGAGACGCAGATGGCAAATTCTTGCTCTGAGTTGGTTGTGTTGGTTTGTATTTATTTGTAACTTGGCTGCTTAAGTAAGACTATAGATATGCAGGTTGTTAATACCTAAGAGGTCACATCATACAACAGGGCTCATACCTTGCATGCTTCTGAACACTATTATTACAAGACCTCTACAAAAAGACATTTGGAAAAGCAACCACATTTTCCCAGTGCTACTTATTTTTTGTCCTGGGAACCAAGGGAAAAATTATGTGACAGCTACATTATTTAAAAGCAAAGAATAACGGGGTAGGTTTATAGATCTCCACCTTCACAGATAATAGTTCATGTAAACAGTTGTGAATCTTATTGTGGGGATGTTTTCATGGAGAAAAAAGAGGGGGTTACAAGAAAGCAGAAAAAAGACTGTCTAATGTAAATCAGAAGAGATGCACTTTTTTCCCATAGCGCTCATTGAAAGATCAGTGTGTTTTATTTTGCTAAAAACAGAGAATATGTCAGCTGCTGTGAGCTCATGGTGTGAGCTGTGAGCTCTCGGGTAGCATTTTAAAACAGAGGATGTCATCAAAAATCCGTGTATTTGCCTAGCAGTGGTACTCAAATTTCACAAGATTATTTTCCTTTCAGTACAAAGCGTATCAATGTCTTTCCCTCTCTGTAAAATATCTACTTTTTAACAGTTGATAGAGTTTTTTTAAAGACTCAGGTTTTTTTAAAGACTCATTGCTATTTAGATTGACCAAGCGCTGTCTGAAGATGTTTTCATTAACATTTTTGTTTGACTAAGCTGAAAAAGGGTTAAAAGTATCTATAGTCTCACAGTCAACAGAAAGCTATTGAAATGTTTGATTATCCCTGCAGCAAAGGAAAGAGGATAGTAATACAACAGCAACCTCTCTTGGGGTAAAGTCAAGATTTAATAACCTAGGACCAAAGCAATTGTTCAAATCAAGCAAAAGGAATTTAAAAATATTTTCAAGTACAATCTATTTCCTTGTATTTATTTTGATCAAGATGCCTTCAGATAAATAGCTCTCTTCTATGGGAAGGCAATAGAAATGTCACCATTGACTCCAGGGAGATCAGGATGGATGCCTGGATATCATGTGGGAAGGTTAATTTAATATTCCACAAAATAGTGCCTTTAAAGAGGCAATATTCACTGTCCATTTTCTCCCTGTTTTGTCAGATTTTTTTATTATTACTATTTAATCAAATCACTGTCCTAGAATTCAGTGATGGAAAAGATCGAGCAGATCGAGCGATCCGTCTTCCTCTGATTGCAGTATTTCTTCCTGTTTTTTCACTGCTGCTTCATGGAGTGCAGTTTTTTAAATGTCCCAGGTGATAAGGACTCCTTAAAGAGCCTTACTGCACGTTGTAATGGATCTCTGACTATGATCAAATCCTGCTGTTTCTTGCTTTGCAGGAAGTCTTTCCAAATTAGTCTAACACCAGGGCCGAGCACTGTGACTAATAGGCATAACTG
>NW_010296838.1:752-3205 GCF_000700745.2 Antrostomus carolinensis | reverse complement strand
AGGGAAAATATCAGCACCAAGAATGTGCTTGTTATTCCATGGAGTAAGGGGCAAAATCTTAGAGAAAAAAAGACAAGGGGGTGGATTTGAGAGTTTAAACCTGAGGCATAAATAATTATGCAAAGATGCTTTATTCCAGAGGTACTTTTTCAATAACAGGTATAGATAAACTGAAGGAAAATGAAAAACTACTCGACAGCAGCCTCAGGGGAAGATACCTGCGCTTCAGGATCTTCACATGCTTCTTGACTAGTGCTACTGAGTTTGGACTAAGCAGAAGAAGAAGCTGTGACCCTTGGTGTTAAATTCTGTAAATCTACAAAAACATCAAGTGCAGAGGAGCCGATATATTTTGTATCTGTACATTTTGTACACTGGCCGTTAGATCTTAGCCACTCCACCCAGTGTTGTGTCCCATAACTTGTGTCTGACAAATTTCCAGGAGGGCTTAAAAGTAGCAAATACAAATGAATTAGCCACTTCCCTGGGCAGTATTCTACCAACGAGTGCTTTTCCTCAGACATGAATTTGTCTGGCTCCAGTTTCCACCTATTTGTTCAGGCAATTCCTTCCCCCACTAGCTTAAAGAGACCTTCCACACCTCACATTTCCAACTCTTGGGAGTATTTCATGTTGTAATCCAGTTCTTTAAGAAAGAATATGCTCCAAGAGAATCTTATATGGCATTTTGGGGTGTCAAAAAATAAGAGTGGCAGGGGAGGGTCTCTCCTCCATACTCTTCAAAATTTCAATATCCCTTTGGAAAAAACTGAGAATGCAACAGAGCATCGCTACCCTGCCTGGACATAAAGTTGAGGGAATGGTTTGTAAGGGAAAGGATGGGGGTAAAAGTATAAACTGAGCAGTTGTGAGAGAGGGATCCCAGAAGCCATATTTTGGTTTTAGCTGAAGAAGAAATTTTATATATTGAGATGCTCACACAGAATTTGCTGTCACCTGTTTGAATAACTAATGCTGTAAGGTTTTCCCTTTTTCTTCCTAATACTGACTGCTGGCCTTCAAGATATAAAGAAAAAAATATTCTTAAAGAACCGAGAAAACACCTAAAGCTCCTCTGCAAGAAGTCAGGAATACTCTATCCTTAGTGAAACCTAAAGGAAATCTAATGCAGTCTCTTCTGCATGCCTTGTGGAGAGTGGATGAGAGAGCTCTACCCTGTAGACCAGTCTGCCTGGGCAGCCCTGGCCAAAGCTCTGCTCAGAGAAGTTCCAAGGGCCAGAGAGGTCCCCAGGGCTGGAGGGGTCCCAAGGGCCTCCACGAGGTGCTCGAGGACCTGGTGACAAGGGCTGTGGGTTACCCCGACCAGCAGCACCCAGGTGATCATAGCCACGTAGGTGGATCCTCGGAAAGGAAACTGCTCCGAAAAATGAATGCAAACCTCCTTCCCAGTTTAAACCAGACACTGGATGCCAAAGTGGGGTTCTTATTCAGCTTTCACTGCTGGGAAACTATTAATCTCTACAGCCATGTTCATTTACTGTGACACTTGTTTTAGTCCCGGACAAAGAATGCGTTTGATAAAATGAGGGCAATATCTTTTTCGTTTATAGAGGCAATTAGCTACACGCTCTCTGTTGTCACAGCGACACAGCATCAATCATGGACAGAGATCGGTTTCTTTAAAAGTTAAATTCCCTGCTGTTGGCCCTACCAGTGTTTTAGTCACATGCATCATGTTTACTTTGGGGAGGAAAATGTGTTTCATTCTGGCAAAGGGAACAAAATGCTTTGGATGAGGGCTGCTTTGTCAAGGGAAGACAGAATATTCTGATGCTTTAGATAAAAAGGGGAGATAAGGTACCTGATTTGCTGCTGCTGCTTTAATCGCAGTTATTATGGCTTATTGCGACACGGTCCGCTGAAGTCTGTGGGACTGTTGCTTTCTCATGGCACAGCTTGGCCCTTCAGGAGTTTACAGCCTTCGCCTCAAACATTAGATTAATCGATAAATCGCCGTGTACTATTTTTAATTCTCTTGTGCACGAACCCCGGGGTGAAACATCGCTTCCTCCCTCCAGCATTTGTGTCTCTTGGGTAATTTGGCAGGATGCAGACTTTTGTCTACTTTTCTAAGACTCCAGCTTTACCGCCCACAAAAGCCTATCAATAAGGTAAATATACAAATGCCAAATTTCGCGGATCTCCTCTGGTCAGGAGAGACCCAGCGATAATTTCTTGGCTGCTCCGCTGAAACTCAAGTGGACAACAAAAAAAACAAGGCAGAGATGCTCAGAGGACATGACCCTTCTTTCCTCGCCTTGTTTCAGAGCATTTTCACTTAAAGCAGCCGGTGGAGCAGGTCAGGGACCGCTCCGCGCAGAGGCGCGCAGCGCCGCGCCAGCCGGCATCCTTCAGCTCTGCTGCGCGGGGGTGGGGGGCGGGCGCAGAAAACGGGTGTGATTCTGGAAACATTTCACCGTTGTGTCGGCCGG
>NW_010296838.1:411-714 GCF_000700745.2 Antrostomus carolinensis | reverse complement strand
CGCGGTGGGGCCGCCCCTCCGCGACCACCGTACGCGGCGCTCACAAATCCGCGCTGAGTAACACGAGAGGAAAACTTCGTCGTCCTTAATGGCCTGCGTGGAGGAGCTCTGGTGCAGATTTGCCTTTATTAGTTTCCAACACACACACCCCCCTCCTCAAAAATAGAAATAACCCTCGTCTAGAAACATGAGAAATTCGTCCCGGAATTTTCAGAGCAACGATCGCGCCCTTGCGCAAACGAGAGTCAACCCCAGCTCCCGCGTCTTCCTCCTCGGCTTCGTTATCGAGGGTAAAAGAGGTGC
>NW_010296838.1:0-200 GCF_000700745.2 Antrostomus carolinensis | reverse complement strand
ATGCCTGATTAATCCTGTCCCTTGGTGAGCCTGACGGTGGGGAGAGCACCGCGGAGTAGCTCGCAAGGCCGCGCCTCCATTCCCCGCTGCCCGGGGAGGGCGGGACGGGGTCGTACGGTTCTTCTCGGACAGCTGCAAAATACTGTGGAGGGGGGATTGCCCCCCGCCCTTTCATTTTTTTTCCTAATTAACTTTATTTG
>NW_010296837.1:13530-13867 GCF_000700745.2 Antrostomus carolinensis | reverse complement strand
AACAAAGATGTTAAACAGTGCTGGTCCCAACCCCTGAGGGTCGCCACTCGTCACAGTCACTTCTCTTGCTTTAGGTTTTTGTAGCCCATTATCTCCCTACCTTATATTTCCAGGAGTCCCGCTGGGTTGCGTTAGGCCTGCGACAGCTCGGAGTCAAGGTCATCTCACCTTGTCCTGTGCAGTTTATTGTTAGAATCAGAGAATCACAGAATGTTGTGAGTTGGGAGGGACCCACCAAGATGATGGAGTCCAACTCCTGTCCCTGCACAGGACAATCCCAACATTCACACCATGTCCCTGAGGGCCTTGGCCAAATGCTGCTGGAATCTTGTCAGGC
>NW_010296837.1:3536-13148 GCF_000700745.2 Antrostomus carolinensis | reverse complement strand
CAGTGCAGAGCAGAGCGGGACCATCCCCTCCCTGGCCCGGCTCGCAGTGCAGTGCTGGGTGCCCCCAGGACATGGGTGTCCCTCTTGGCTGCCAGGACACACTGCTGTCTCATGTTCAATGAGCCAACAGTGTCTGGAGTTAACTGGAGTCTTTCTTTTCTGCTTTGTAGGCTGAGCTCAGCAGCAGAAACCTCCTCCCCAAGCCCTGCTCCGTCTGCCATCATCCCCAGCAGCACCACGCCCAGCGCTTTCCATGCCCTGCAGAGCAGGCTGGTGGCCCGCAGTGCCCACTGCCTGCAGGCCCAGCCAGCCAGTACCCTCCAAGGTACCTGCCTCTCTCCATGTCTCTCTTGTGAATGTAAAAGGTAAACCAGGTTCCAAATCAGTTGGTGGATCCTCTTTCTTGTATTCCCTGGTTGCTTTGGGTTGGGCTGAGGCAGCGTTTGTAGAGTTTTGCTCTTGCAGAGCCCACAGAGATCCAGTGGGGACGTATAAAGCGAGGCAGAAGGTGCAGTAGGTGACCTATTAATTGTGTCATTTATGTGTAATGATGTCTTGAGATACCAAAACCGACCTCCTCTTGCTTCCTGGGTTTCACAGCTGACCTTGTTTGTAGCTGCAGCAATGAAATGTGTTGGACTGGGTGTGGAGCTGCCCTGGAGGCACGCTGCTTGGGACACTGCTCTTTAAAAAACAGATCTGCAGACACCTGCCATGTGACAGACCTGAAATTTCAGGGTGGTGACTTCTCCAAGTCAGATTTCTTTATTTTTTCCTTTTTTTTGTTGTCTAGGAGCAGCATCTGCCAGTAGCCTGCTGCAAGGGCTGAGCTTCAGCCTGCAGGACATCGGGACCAAGTCATCAGCCCTTCCTGCCAGCATGGCTGCTGCTGGGCCACCTGTGCAGGTATGAAGCCTCCAAACATCAGAGATCCCTCTCTGGAGGGAAGCTGTGTGGCGGATAAAGCAGTAGGAGTCGTAGGGAACCTCTATAGGACATGTTTGCTCCAGGACTGGAAGAGATGAGGGATGTTAGGTGTGAACTGCAGCAGAAATGATGCATCCAAGCCTTGGCTAAGGGTTCCTGTAAGTGGCATGAGGTCTGGGAAGCTGGGCTGTGGGAAGTTGTTTCTAGGTGACCACTGAGGAGGAGTTGGAGAATGGATTAGGGGGAATCAGCAACCTTTCTCTTTGTTCTTCTGGGACAGTGCCTGCCTGTGACCTCTCAGGCAATGCTCCCCATCCCTTCAGTTTGGGATGACCTCATTCAGAACAGATGGCTTCATGAGAAGTAGAGCCACAGTTTCCCCCAGGCCCGCTTTCAAGTTGACATGAGTATGTGCAGACTGGAAGGGACAAGTTTACTTGCTTTAGACCTGCTTGTGGCCACCAGAACAAAGTGTGGAAACTCTGACCTCTGAAGCTTCCATGAGAGGGAGAGGCTGTGCCATCCCAGCATCGAGAGGCTGTGCCATCCCAGCATTCCCTTTCCTTCCAGGTACTCAGTGTTTCTGCTTCTCCTTCCAGACCTCAGCTGTGAAGACACCTGCACCTATCCAGAACCTGAGTGCCATCACCACGGGCACTGGCACAATTGTCCGCACCATCCCGGTTGCCACCTCTTTGTCTCTGGGAGCCTCGGCGAGCGGGAAGCCCACGGCCATTCACCAGTTGCTGACAAACGGGGGGCTGGCGAAGCTGGCCAGCAGTCTCCCTGGCTTGGCTCAGATCTCCAACCAGGCAGCAGGTGAGGGAGAAGGGGGACAGGCATGTGATGCAAGCTCCTGGAGAACCCCATCACCATGACACCAGTGTTCCCAAAGCTTAGTTTCCCTTTGAGCCGTGGTCAGCTGCGTGTGCTGGCAATTTCTGAGCAGCTGCCTCTATAGAGAAGAGGCTTCTCCTGCAGCCCCTGGTTGGTGAACGTGGCCTCTGCAATCCCCGTGGCTCAGGGATGTTGTCACTCGTGTGTTTTTTAGGCTTGAAGGCTCCAACAACCATTACTGTGACTCTGCGTGGGCAGCCCAGCCGCGTCACCACGCTTAGCCAGGCTGCGATGGGGACTGTCCAGCCCCAGCTGGAGGAACAGCCGATGCAGACGCAGGCACCTCAGGTAATTTTTGACATCTTCTCTGTAGAGAAAGTGTCCTCTGCTGCTGCTGCTCTCAGCTTTTTCTGACCATCGTGGCCAAAGGCAGGTATTGCTGTCCTGGGGAAAGTGTTCTTGGTCGCATCTCTCTTGGGTGTGATGGGTTTTATGGCTTTGCTGAGGTCACGCAGAAAGAGGCGTCGTGGGGTGGTGGTTAAGAGGATCCAGTTCATCTTCGCGTCTGTTAGCAGCAGGGTGGATTGTACTCGATATCAAACACTGAGGAAATCTCCAGCTGGACTTTGAAAGCTGTGGGACATCAGCTGGAAATTGTTACTGAGGCTCCAGGCTGCCTTGGAAGGAGCAGGTTTTGGTGGGAGGAGGAAAGCTGCTTGTAGAGTGTCTGTCCCCTGCTGATTCAGGCAGGAGAGTGGGTTGGCTGTGCTGTCTGGAGCCGTGTTCTTCCTGAAAATGATGCCCTGGTGTTGGGGATACTGTCGTATTTCCTCCTGCAGGTCCCCAGCTCCTGCTCTTTCTCACTGCCATGCTCTTGAAACCAATTTATGACATGCTGAGCGCGTGCTCCAAGGTTTGATACACATCTCCCTTTGGAGGTAGGTCACTGACAGGAGGAAAAGCTTTTACTATTTGGATTCTCACCACGTACCAGGTACTGTCTCAAGTATCCTGGCTGCATTCCTACTTCCTAGGTTAAGCCTTGGTGTGGTTGAGTTGAAAACATAAGATACCAAATCATAAAGGGTTTTTTGTTGTTCTTGTTCACGTGGTAGTCTTGGGTACTGTGATACGGACCTCTCAACCCCAGGTCCTGGAGGCAGGGCTGAATTTACTGCAGGTGCATCCTTGTTCTGTCCTAAAACACTGTCAGTTTTGAGCTGGATCCATAAATGTGAGGGTGGAAAGGTTCGTTCTCACTCCCTGCACAGAACAGTTGGTCAGTGGTGGCTGTGATGAGCCACCAGTAAGGTTGACCCAAGCTCAGATGGCTTCTCCATGGTCCCAGCTCCAGCACTGTACAACACTCGGGTCTCTCCTGGGGATGTTTTCCTGGATGTAGGAGAAAACAGGCAGCTCAGGCCTGTGATCTGCCTGCCGGGATGGAAGGAGGGATGGCAGGAGAAGGGCTGCTGAGTGTATGCTGAGGGGTATAACTGACTGGCCAGCAGACACTGGCTGTAGTGAGCACAGCAGGCATTTGCAGGGAGAAAGTAGATCAAAAAACAAGTTAACAACCTCCCAGAGTGGTAAATGCTGCAGCTTGGGCAGTTGGACGAGTGTGGAGCATCCAGTGGGGATCAAACTCCAGTTCCAACAGGAATGAACCAACTGGCACTGAAGGTTGAGGGTGCCAAGATCACTCCACGTTAACAGCATTGTTTTACTTTGTTTTGTTTTGTTTTGTTTTTCCTCCTTTCATGTGATTTTCCTACTTTTGCTAGCACTAGCACAGGTCCCAGACAGGCGAGGTGGTGTAGGAGACTCGGAGCAATCTTGGTTCTGGAGCTGAAGCTCTGTAGTTCTGCTCCCTGTTGCTGGGCTGGCTCGAGTTGTGGGCAGCATCGCGGAGGCGGGGGGCGTGTTTCTACTCCTTGCTGCTATCTGCAGGGGTTGCTTGAAGCCCTGAGATATATTTAGAGAGGTGTTATCCTAAGGGTGAAGCCTTTGGGTAGATGTTGGGTAACTATTAACAGCAGCAGCCATAAATCCTTAATTTATTAAATCCTTAATTTATTAAATCCTTAATTTGTCCTGCGCTGCTTTAGCGCTGGCATTGCATCCGCCGTTGCCGGTAGTTTCCGCGCAGAGTCCTGGTTTACTGCTGGTAAAAGCTCAGATTTGGGACCATCCAAGTCCTTCCTCCCTTGACTTTTCTGTGTTTCTTTCAGTCATGACAGAGCCTGTGAGTGTTGGCAGAGCTGAGCTTAGAGCTGGAGCTTGGAAACACAGAGCTAGTGACAGTGGAGATCCCACCTAAGCAGCGGTTGAGTCGCTTTCCTAGGTCTGAAACTCCTCAGAGGCCGTTTTTATGCTCTTCAGCGGCTGTTTCAGGAACCACCAGAACTGGTGTGCTTTCCTTTACGTCATTTGTTACCTTGGAGAGACCCTAAATCCAGCAGAACAGTAACTCCACACTAATAAAACTTGGTCCAGCTGAACTCCAGGGTTAACGGGTTGGTGTAGGGGTTAATGGAACTGGAATATTGCATCGTCCACTGTGACTTTTAACTACAATGCTGAGCTTGTGTGTTCAAGGTAGACCTTAATCGTGTGGCTGGCTGCGAGAGTTGCTTCAAAAGCAAACTGAAAGCTGGTTTTTACAGGAAACGGACTGAGCTGTGTGTTTTGGTAACTAATTATAGCCCCTGACATCAGCTCGCGTGTACCTTTAGCACATAAGGGATTACGTAATCCAGCGGAGCTTCCTGTAAAAGAGCAAATTTACCAGAGGCTTTGGGGGATAATGCTGAGGGTTTTCAAACTCTTGTGTTTTCAGCAGTAGCCAAAAAGCTGTTGTTGGTTGAGTTCCCTTTGAAATTCCAGCTGACGGCTCGGCTGTGCCTGTGCAGGAAGTGTGGAGCCCACGCATCAGCTCTGTGCTGGGATTATTTTTTGGGGGGGGGTGATGCCTGTAGCAGCTGAGATGCAGTTTGAGTGGGTAACTCTTTTTCCTTCTCCCGTGGGCATGAAATGGGAGGTGGAAGATTGAGGAATCTCCCTGGGGAGTTTGGTGCCAGTGAGTACTCACTTGCTGTGAGGAGCGGAGTAAAAAGAAGCAGAAGTGTTTGGGTGGCTTTAAAGTGAAAATACAAGCAAAGTTGAGTTTCTCTTTTCAAGAAACCTCTCCAGGGTGGTTTGAACGTTTGGTTTTTGTCCAGGTTCCCCCTTGCAGTGTGGTTATATCCTGATAGTAGCTCCATAAAGCATTGAGTGATGCTAATCATAGAATCATAGAATGGTTTGGGTTGGAAGGGACCTTAAAGATCATCTAGTTCCAATCCCCCTGCCATCAGCAGGGACACCTTCCACTAGACCAGGTTGCTCAAAGCCTCATCCAACCTGGCCGAGAACACTTCCAGGGAGGAGCAGCCACAACTTCCTTGGGCAACCTGTTCCAGTGTCTGACCACCCTCACAGTGAAGAACTTCTTCCTAATATCTCATCTAAACCTCCCCTCTTTCAGTTTAAACCCATTTCCCCTTGTTTTGTCATTAACTGGCCTTATGAAAAGTCCTTTTTTTTTTTAATGTTGGATCATACTCTTGTTTTCTGCTTAGTGGCCCAAAGATTAACACAGTGATGACCAGAGATGTCATGGTTTGAGCTTTGGGTGAGGGTCTCCCTCAGATGGCACGAGGAGAGCTCTGACTCCAGCCCTTGCCACTGCCCAGAGCTGGCTGCTGGTGGTGGGTGTGCTGTGATCAGCCAGGAAACACCTTTCTCCTCCTGAAGTTTGACTCTTTCCACTCCCAGGGGCAGAAATATTAACTACAGGTAATGGAGCACAGTTAAATTGCTGCACAGGGCATGGAAAAGGAGGTTGTGACCTGTGTGAGCATCACGTAGGGAGAGCTCAGGCTTAAACTCAAGTGGTGCTTGTTAGTGGTGGAGGAAAGCGAGCGAGTTGGCTCAGAGAAGTCTGACCTAAGAGGTGAGTGTCTGTTTTTATAGCTGGAAAAGCTGCTTTGGAGCTTGAATTATGTCAATTTGGAGTTGTGAGGGCTCCCAGGGAGATCACAGGAGCGCGTGCAGTCAGCTCTCTGCAGTATCAGACTGCAGATGGACCTGGAGAGAGTTCAGGCAAGTGAAGTGGACCCAGAGGCATTTGAAGAACCCCTGGAATCAGGGAATTTCCAGGTATTTTACTGAAGCTTCTCAGTCCTCTTCAGGATGTGCTGCCATCTGCCTTAGGACTCAAATCCAAAACTCCCCAGTTGTCCCAGTACTGGACATCTGGTGGACACTGGTGCTGTGCAACCAGCTGGTTCATGTCAGAGGGGCTTGTATGTCTTTGTCAAGCAAGAGTGAAGCTCTTCTGATGCAGAGGATGCCGTGTGCTGTTCTGGTTTTTGCGGGGCTTTCACTGGTGCTGCTGGTGATAACGTGTCACTCTTGCAAGCGGATCTGCACGATGTGGGGATCGTTGTTGAGCTCCTGGCTGTTGTTTTACTCTTATAGCTGCAGAGGAAATGAGAGCAGGACTGATGTCCCTGGCAGGCAGAGATGGGGATAGAGCCATCCCATTCCACTCCAGAAAAAGGCAATGAGTTTGTGCCGGTCTCAGCCCAAGCACTGACGGTGATGTGGGTGCTGTGAATGACACCATCATGCTTTTAAAATTCAGATCTCTGTGGATTTTCTCCCCATACTCATTTTTCCATGAGCTTGGTAATGACTGGTCAGAGTGAGGGCAGGGCTAGAAGAGGCAAGGAGAGGCTGTGCTCTGATTTTTGTTTAGCTGAGGGCTCACACAGGTCCCGAGGAACGTTTGCAGCCCCCTGCACATGGTCTGTCCCCCCACAGATTGGTGTCTCCTGGGCACTTCCAGTAGCTCTCCGTTACTTTAACCCTTCCAGGCTCCAGAAGGTGCTGTTGGGAACCTGGCCGCCCCAGCTGCCAGCGCCGCCTCTCCTGGTAAGCTGCTGTCTCAGATGGATTTCAGCAAAGCCCAGGCTGGCGCAGAGATGGCTCCTGCTGACCCTGCAGCACTCCTGACCTCCGCAGCACCCGTAGGTGAGGCACATGGCAGTCGTGGGGCGCGGGCAGCCGGCCTGGGGACCGGAGCGGAGACCGGGTTGGAGCCATGTCGCCGGGTGACGTTTGCAGAGTCACTCCAGGGAATTAACTGACTGAATGCTGCTTATTTTTAAGCCTGTCACTTTTTTTTTTTAGTGGTTGTTGTTGTTCCCCTGTGATTTCTTTGCTCAGCTCAGCCATTTTTGAGCAGTTGATGAAGAGCAGGGGGTGTTCACCTTGAGCCTGAACGCAGAAGGGACTATCTGCAGTTGGTGTTTAGGGCCCCCATCACACACTCAGGCCCTGAGCGCTCTCCCCCTGCCCACGTTTATTTACCTTGCCTGGGGAGAGCTGACCCATCCAGTTACAGCTGAATAAATACTGCAGAGCCACTGCCCAGCCAGTAGCCTCAGACTTAAAAATAACGAAATGGACACAAAGCCATGATGCCATCCGTTGCCTCCTCAAAGGCTTTGGAAGCAAAGAGCCCGCTGCCAGCCCAGCCAGTGTTTTCATTTCCCTTGTTCCAGCTGATTTCCAGGCCAGTGGCCAGGTGAGCAGGTAGTCACTCGGATGAAGTTCAGTGCCAAAGGGCAAGCGAGGCAGCTCAGCACCATTTTACCACGCGAGTCGGCTTTCCCTGCAGGCATTAAACGCAGCTCACCAACCTCTGTGGACCCTCAAACTCTGCTCTTCTCCCCCAGGACTCACCAGGGAGGTGCAGAAGCACTTGACTTAAGTCTTCTGTGTGGTGTTTGGGTTTGTTTTGGTTTTTTTTCTTGTTCCTTTTATTATTTTGTTATAGCCAGTGGATGAAGTTAGATCCGTGCAGAACTTGACCCGCTTTCGCTGGAGTTTCAGGTGTTGGCTTTGCATCCAGTGATGATGACTAGTTTGTAGGGAAGCTGCTGGAGGGAGCAGCAGGGTGGACTGGGGTGTTAGGGTAGAAAATTTTCCAGACTCTTGGTTTCGTGGAGCAGTTGTTGCCAGTGTCTTAACAGCATCATCACGTGTCCGTGCCGCTTCCCCAGCCTGCGTGGAGCTGCCTGTTCCCACTGTTCTCCTGCCCTTCCAGCCTCCCTGGATCCTCCCAGGATGGTGGGGCTGGAGGTCCCATCCTGGTTAGATGGTCACTCGTCAGCCTTCACTCTGTGCCCTGCCTGCTCCAGGCACTTCATTTCAGAGTTCCACGTGGCGTTGGTGGCGTTGGTGGCACGCTGTCACCACGGACGGGCGGGAGGGACACCACGGTGCATCTTTGATGCCACTGGAGCAGAGGGATACAGTGCCGTGTGCCGGGTGACCCAGCGTGGCTGTGGATGTGCCACTTCCCAACGGAGCAAGTCACAGCCTTGGGCAAACCATGGGCTGCTCCAGGTTGAGGTTTTCTTTAACCAGCAGCGGGTCTTCAGGGTTTTTCTCATCTCTTGAGCGCATCTAAACCCCGTCATTAGGTTTCAGTGACACCTCTGTCACCTCTCTTGCTCCCTGAGCTGTGGCTGCTGTAGATGCAGCTTGAGGAGCCACCTCGAACAGGGTAACCACCACAATGCAACCTCTGCTGTTGCCGTAGAGCACAGAGGGCTTCGTTTCACAAACCCTGAAGTCTTTCAGCCACCTCCTGCGGTGGAATGTGATGAGGGTCTGAGCATCTCCAGTGCTGCTGGTGGGACAGAGCTGGAGATGCCAGACATGAGCAAGAACTTGCCTTGAGCCAGGCTGCTGAGAGCAGTGTGAGCTCGGTGTGGTCCGTGGCAGCTTGGCAGGTAGGATGGGGCGAGGTGGAGCCTGCTTGGCTAAGGAAGAACTATGATGTCCTGTCCCAACATGAGGGGACTTTTTAGGGGAGAAGATCAGACACTGAAGGAAGAGAGAGGCTTTCTTGGGGATCTGAGCAGCCTCGGAGAGGAGCAGGGTTGATGGTGCCCAAGTTTGGCTGTTGGGGTTGCCTTGCTCGGGCTGTGACAATGCAGGGGTTTGTTTTGGGGTCTCGCTCTGCAGACCAGACAAGGCCAGGTCTTTCTGTTCAGTCTGAAAGCCTGTGACTCCGCTGCTGTGGCCAGGGGCTGCAGCCCAGGGTGGGCACCACGTCCCCACGGCTGCTGACCACGCTCTCCCCTTCTCCACAGTGACCACCACCAGCCCCATGAAGACGCTCTACGTCATGTCGGACGCCAAGCTGTCTGCGCTCACCAAATCTGTGATGGGTGAGGCCACCTCTGTCCCCCTCAAATTGTCGGGCATCCAGCCTCCCTCCTCCTCCTCATCTGTCAGCTCTCCTACTGGTGCCGTCACCTTTGCCACCTCACCCCTGGCCAGCGTCCCCAGCCCTCCCAGCAGCCTGGTACACACAAAGGTGGGACCTGTCCTACAAACCACTTCCAAGACTGTCATCCTGACCTCAACGCTGGCTGCGGTGAAGGGTGATGGACCCCTGGGACACATTGGGGAGAAGGTCAGCCTGACCAAGAGCACTGCAGCCCTTGGCCATGCTCTGGGAGCAGTGGAGACCCTGGGGAGGGTTCCCTCCGTGGTGGATGACGGGAGCACCATCATCCACACCAGAGAGGCTCTGGCCAACAGGCACTTGCTGCCCCAGGGTGTGATGCCAGGAGGGGCTGGCACCACGCTCCTCACGCTGGGCAGCAGCCTGGCCAGCTCCTCCATCATCGCCACGGCGGGGTCCACGCTTGGCCAGAAGCCATAGGGACCTCCAGGACCCCTCTATTGTGACCAGGGACTTTGGGAAGACTGAGCTCAGCTGTGGGG